>NC_090913.1:12079877-12145348 GCF_040956055.1 Brachionichthys hirsutus
TTGCTGCTGTTCTTGAAGGCGTTCAGCGGTTCCGACCTGAAACAGAACCCGAAGTACCTCAAACCAGAACTCTGAGTCCCGCTCTGCGGCCGGCCCCTTCCAGACCTCGCCTTCGCCTCTCGTACAGAATTTAACATCCTTCCGCATGCTTTGCCTTCTAGCCGGTGGTGAAGCTAAAGAGTAGCTGTGGATCGTTGTCTCGGTCCTCCGGCCGGTTTCACGCGGGAGGATTTATCCGTTAACGGAGGAGAGGTCGCGGTGGATCCTCCTTATTTCCCGGGAAGACCACCAATTTGTGTTCTTGTCCCGACGGAGGTCTAGATCTGTTTTCCGGTGTCTTCCAGCGGTGGACGGATCTGGCGACGCTTCTTTTCTCTTATCGAGCAGCACAACTCGACTTAGTGGCCTATCTCTCAGCCGTAGAGGGCTTTCGGTTTCATCGCTTGGACCTTTTTAAGGCTCGTTTTCTTGACTGAACTGCTCTGCATTCGTACCTGATGTCATTTGAAGTGCTAGCTTCACGCGGCACTGGGTTGAGATGAAAGAAGGATCCTCGTTTAAATGTGTCGATGAATTTGTGCTTTCTAAGCATTTTTCCTTTGTACTGTATTTTAGTACTGTTTTTTTATATGCATAATGTTAATGTGATGCTGTTTTTATTTGAATGCTATTGTTTAATGGTCCCATTTGGGTCTGATTCAGAAGTCAAACGGACAGACGTTAATGTGTTGCGGCTGCAGTTTTAATGCTAATATGAATTATGTACATTGTATTGGTGGAACTGAGGACGTGGAGGATAATGACTATTGTAACGTATTTGACGCATGTTTTACGAACCCTTATTGTACAGATGATGTATTCATGTTACCTGTTACAGTCGTTGCTTTCTGCGTGTGTTTCCCGTACAAGGCTTTGAATTAAAATCTATTTAAAAAGCGCTTTGTGTCTGCATGGGATTTCTTTTGCATTTCTTTTTGACTTTATTTTCTAGCGGCGTGGAGATAACCTTTATGATAAACTCCGACCCAAGAGGCTGATGAAATCCCCCGTTCTTTTGAGCTATGTCTTCCTTAAAGCCTAAACGGCTGCACATTTAACGCCTGAATCTGAGTTCAGATGAATCACCCCGTAAAAGTACATGAGCTCATTTAACACTAAAATTAAAAATTCCACTGGGTCGTCATTTTCCTGCTGTCGTTCCCAAACCCTCCACAGGGAGGCGCTGTTGATCCACGTGGACGTGGACGCAGCGTGGATCCAGGCCCCCCCTGGGAGCGTTCCGGTACCGGGAGGAACGCACGCATCATTCTCTTCCACACACGGTTTACGTTCTCGTGTTCGGGCTGGTACCGGATGTACAAACACGGGCCGTCGTGCGTTGATCGTGCGTGGCCCACATCTGCGTGCGTGCGAGTGCAATCAGCCACCCTTGGAGATTAATCCATAATCCAGGCTGCTGCTCTGCGGGGCAGCCTGAATGCAGTGGATTTTCACGCTTTAGATGTCACGTGGTCATTCAAAACTGCTCTTAAAACACGCCCGTGCGCAGGCAGGCCAACATGCACGAAGCGTGCACGTTGAACCCGCGTGTTCGGGGTGGATCCAGGTGCGTGAGGAGTAAAAAGGGTAAGAAAAAGGGCTTTTCTTTGAGTTTTAATGATCAGATTGACACGCACGCACGCACGCACACACGCACTATCGACCCTTTCTCACGCGGCAGCTGGAGCCTCACCTCCGCTCTGAGTGACACGCGCCCTGCACATCATCGCTCCTCCTCCTCTCTCTCTCTCTCTCCACGGTCCCCATGGTTACGCGCGGAGGAGAGCAGCTTAGCAACACGGAGACGGAGAGGCAGCATCTCCGGTCCAGACAGTTCGGTGCCACCGATATCAGTCACGGAGGACGGCGGGAGGACGGCAGCAGCGCCTCCGGTAAACATCTTCCACGCGCGAGAGGCGCGTCCACGCAGCCGCCAGAGTTCACCTGCAGAGCCAGGTGAAGTTCCGGTTCTCCTCCGGTTCTCCTCCGGTTCTCCTCCGGTTCTCCTCTGAACCGTGATCTCGTGTTTTTTTTCCACAGTCATCATGAAGTTCGTGGTCGTGCTCGTGGGCGCGGGCAGCCTGGCCTTCCTCGGCGTGATCATTTGCGTCATCGCCAGCGTCTATCCGCGGAAACGCGCCGCGCCTCTCAGCGAAAACGGGACCCTGACACCGGAGACGGACTTCCAGCCGCCGGAGGCCGGATCGGTGGCGCACGCCGGCCCGCTGGGCGCGCTGCACGGCGCGGAGTCCTACGGGGGAGGGAACGGGATCGGTCTGGAGGTGCCCGCTCTGAACGAGCTCAACCTCGGGGAGAAGCAGTTCGGCTTCTCCCGGTTGATCTGCACGGCGGTCCCGGTCGGAGACTGCAGCACCCGCGACGCGCGGCGGCAGCAAGCGGACGAGCCGCCGCGCGGGGCCGCGGAGGAGGACTGGACTCACCTGCGCGCCGCCGCGGAGGAGCTCCGGCAGGCGGTCCTGCAGCAGAACGACCAGATCCTCATGGACCACCGGACCATCCGGGAGCTGACCGGGAAGCTGAGCGAGTGCGAGAGCGGCCTGGAGGACGAGAGGAACGTCCCGGAGCGGAGCGTCGCTGCCTGGAGCGGCAACCGGCGCGTCATGGCCGGGGATGACGTCAGCTCCTCCGCCGCGGCGCAGCTGCAGACGGCGCGGGCGGTGGAGGAGCTGGCCCGGGCCATCATGGACCTGAAGGACCGCATCGAGAAGCTGGAGGTACCGGTAACTGTTGTTGTTTACGCGCAGCGGGGCCCGGTGATTGGCTCACCCTGTTTACCTGTAAACACCAGCTGCGTGCCACGTCATCATTCTCCATGGACCCCTGGGAAATCTCTCCACCTGCTGGCTCTGACCCCCCCCCCCCCCCCCCTAATACCTCCATCTGACAGCGGGACAGGGGCATAAATAAAAGATGAAGCTGGCTGGAGGAAGGATGGATGTGGTGGTGGGGGGGGGGGGGGGGGGGGGGAAGTGAGACATATAGGCAGGCTTCACACACACACACGCACACACGCACATACACACACACGCACAACAAGGTTGCCTCCCTCTGAATGGATTTATGTCCCCTGTCCGGATGCGAGGCTGCATCAGCACCTTCTCTGTCTCTGCTGTTACTGCCCCTCCCAGCTTCTGCCCCCCCCGGGGGGGGGGGGGGGGGGTCGGAGAGCCATCGACACCTCCCATGTAGATGATTTATCACGCTTCTGTTTCCGGCTCTTCCTGTAACATTTATGGCAGATTTCTCCTCCAGCCTGGAACAGGAAGTGATTTTCTTTTCATAAATATCAGCCCAATTGTATAAGCTTTAAAAATATTAATAATAGACAAAGAGAAATGTGGCTTTAAAACAAATAAATGACAGATTAATCGCTACAAAAGAGAGAGAAAGCTCATAAAAACCGTTAGTCAAAGTAAAGAGGGCGAATATAAATAAGATTAAATACAGAATAATCATTACGATTTTATTAAGAATAATATGCGTATAAGCGGGAGGCGTTTTAATAACAGGAGGATTTAAAGTATTTAGAGAGCTGTCCTCCTGATAAATGATATTTATACTTTATCTCCTGCAGCCTTAGACTTTATACCTGAGTATCAGGGTTCATCCTCTGGGGACCGTGACTCTCATGCTGCACCTCTCCTCTCTTTTCATCCCTCCATCTCTCTCTCCCTCTCTTCCAGGCGGAGATCGGCCCCGCCGCCCTGAACCTGACCGACCCCTCCGTGGGTACGAGCAGCGCCCCGGCCGGTAACACCGCCTCCGCCCCCGCTCCGCCCACCGGCGGCGCCTCCGCCCCACCTGCAGCGGCAGCCCCAGGGGGACGCCGCCCTGCCCCCCCAGCTGCCAGACCCCCATCGAAGGCCGCTCCTGGGCGTGGGAAGGTCACCTGGAGGGTGGAGGACCTGGAGGGGGAGCTGGAGAGGAAGATAAAGATGCTGGAGAAGGAGCGCCAGGCCATGAGGAAGGAGACGCAGGGTCAGCAGGAGAAGATCAACCAGGGCATCGACACCGTGAACCACCGCGTCGCCGAGCTGGAGCAAAGTGAGTCTGGGGGGGGGGGGGGGGGGGGGGTAAGGGTGGAGGCTGACAGGAATAATAGAATTAAAAAAAGATAGAATAAATAATCTGGTGCAACCCTCTGAATTTATACGAAGGATCCTCCGGCAGAGTGGAAAGCAAGAGCCTTTGATGCTAGTGGGAGACGCGTGGAGTGCAGGAGGTGCACGGGGGGGGGGGGGGGGGGGGGGGGGGGGGGGGGGGGGGGGGGGGGGAGAAGAAAAGAAGCCTCCTCTGTTCTCTCCTTTTAGCTTTGTCATTCTGCCCACCGTCATCCATCGCTCGCTCTCCACGGCGCGGTGTAAATCAGCCACTCCCACTCCTCACCTGCTTCCCCCCTCCCCCTCTCGCCCCCAAAGCCCTCACAGAGCCGCCGTTCCCGGACGGCTTCATCCTCTCCTTCCCCATGAGGACCAACTACATGTACGGCCTGGCGAGGAAGGAGATAACGGAGATGTACGCCTTCACCGCCTGCGTGTGGCTGAAGGTCAAGGAAGGGGGCATCGGGACCCCCTTCTCCTACTCGGTCCCGGGCCAGCCCAACGAGCTGGTGCTGCTGCAGGGAGTCCACAACCCCGTGGAGCTGCTCATCAATGATAAGGTGGGTGGGCCGTTAGCCTTCAATGAATCAGCCTGTGTGCAGAACGTCCGTTAGATCTCCTCTGGTCGCTGGAGGCCCCGGTAAAGAGGAGGGGTCCCCAGACCCCGCTCGCTTTGACAGAACCGGGTGAGGAAAACAAACACACACTTCACTCTCTGGCCTGCAGGTGGCGCAGCTGCCTCTGTCCCTCCGGCAGGACGCATGGCAGCACATCTGTGTCAGCTGGACCCTGAGGGACGGGGTCTGGAAGGCTTACCAGGGGGGCAAGATGAAGGGCAGGGGGGAGGGCCTGGCCGCCTGGCATCCAATCAAACCAGGGGGAGTCCTCATACTGGGGCAAGAACAGGTGAGATGATGGATGGATGGATGGAAGGATGGATGGATGGATGGATGGATGGATGGATGGATGGATGGAAGGATGGATGGATGGATGGATGGAAGGATGGATGGATGGATGGATGGATGGATGGATGGATGGATGGAAGGATGGATGGATGGATGGATGCATGGGTGGATGGATGGATGGATGGATGGATGGAAGGATGGATGGATGGATCCGTTATCTGTGTCACGCCTGGTGGTTCCCGTCCTTCATTAGTGAGCCCCCGCCCCCCCACCGCCTTACATCGCCATTAAGAATTCTGACTCCTCCCCCCTCCCTCCACATTTCGCTCCTCAGCCCGGGCAGGAAAGATAAAAAGCCGGTACTCCAGTTCTGCAAGATGCTGCAATGATGCTGCAAGTCTGTGTGCATGAATGATGAATGGCCGCTGCCTGGACGCCCTTGTCCGGGGCTAAAGGAGAAAATCACCCCCAAGTTCGCCCTGAAGGGGGGTAAATTGGGGGTAAACCTTCGAATCTTGTTTTAGAGGAATCGTCAGAATGATGATTCTACTGAGGGGTGAAACTTCGGCTTCATTTTCCTTGCACACCCTCATGAGTATTAATACACCCTCATGAGTATTAATACACCCTCATGAGTATTAATACACCCTCATGAGTATTAATCCACCTTTATGAGTATTAATACACCCTCATGAGTATTAATACACCCTCATGAGTATTAATCCACCTTTATGAGTATTAATCCACCTTTATGAGTATTAATCCACCTTTATGAGTATTAATATCACCATTATGAGTATTAATCCACCTTTATGAGTATTACTACACCCTTGTGAGTATTAATCCACCTTTATGAGTATTAATATCACCATTATGAGTATTAATACACCTCTATGAGTATTAATCCACCCTTATGAGTTTTAATACAGATTTATGAGTACTGTATTTAGTAACAAGTAACTAGAAGTGAAGACGCCTTTAAATTCAGAAATGTTCCGATGCTAATCTTTGAGGGCCTGTTTGACTCCTACCCCTGGTAGCGTGACCTCTTGGCTCTCCATGCCGCCCATCTGACCTTTGTTTTCTCCACCTCCACCACCCAAGGATACGTTGGGGGGGCACTTCGACGCCTCCCAGGCCCTGGTCGGTGAACTTTCTCAGTTCAACCTGTGGGATCGGGTGCTGAAGCCTGCCGAAGTCGCCGCCCTGGCCGACTGCAGCTCCTCGGCGCTGGGCAACATCGCCCCCTGGACCGACCACGACGTGGACGTCTACGGCGGCGCGACGAAGGAGTCCCTGGACCCATGCCACGCCGCAGACCGATCCGACCCCTCCAGTCCCAAGCAGTGAAGGTGCAGTGGGAGGGAGGTTGCTTTTGTTAGCACATACTTTAGCAGATGTTTACCGATGTCCCACATTGTGGTTTGTTGTTGGGAGGTTGACTGGGATGTGCGACGGAGCGATGACGCCGGAAGAGCGGCGTATCTGTGTTGTTGGTGTCCACGCTCACGCCTTTACAGCGAGCGTTGAGACTGGATGGATCAACCCGGGGCATGAAGAGGACGCCACGGCTTGAGGGGAATGTCGATGTGGCGGTTCATGCAGAGAGCTTTGAATACGGGGCGAACACTTAGCCATGAGGGTTTCTTCTTTCTACAAAAAAATAATAAAAACAAGGGCCACAAAGTGTGGTCTTCCCTCATCCGGGGTCCAGTTGGTTGTGTTTAACGCATCGAATATATTGATTTCAGCACTTTAGGGAGCAAAGTGATGTTGGTTTTCCTGAGTTTGAACTGTGTGTGACCTCGTCCAGTAATGCTTGTGCACCTTTGCAGTGTCTCCACGCCGTCGTGCTCTTCTGAATGTGTACCGCGTGATGTAGCTCGGCTAGCGCTGCTCTGTGCTGCGTCTGCTTTGCCTCCCACGCCATTCAAACGGACACAACTTTAAACCGCAGTCCTTTCCCTCGTAGGCAAGAGGAGCGATCTCAGCCGGTCTGGAATTAAAAGCCGACGCCTGTATCCATTCAGACGCTGACTGGCGAGATCAGGGAGCGACATGTGTGACGCTAAAGTGCCTGCATTGGTTCTAAACCCAAATACTAGTGAGCTGCTTCACGTCTTCTTGGTTCTCGCTCTCTTGTGCTGTCACCGTGTTCTACTCGTCCTGGATCTTCTATGATCATGTGAAATATGTGCATAAAACATGTAAATAAAGCGGTTCTGACAAAGTTCCTGGACTCTTGAATTATACCGGTGAGACGCGTCTGATCTTTGACAGACTTAATGGATGACTCCCAGTTCGGATGAAGGCGCGGCTGACTCGTGACTCCTCACCTGCCCACGCACGTGTCGGCTGCACCGCTGTGATGAGTAACCCTCCCGCTGTCAGCAGGTGATATATTTATTTGCGTTGCTGGAGTTTGATTTTCTCTGATTTTTTCTGGGGATGGAGGGAAACGCTGGAAATAAACCGTCATAGCTGGCAGGTTGTTTGATCGCCATCGATCACACCACGAGCACACAGCCCGTGGCGCATGACTAAACATGAATAAATTATGCTTTGAGATCTTATTTAAAAAAT
Source organism: Brachionichthys hirsutus (assembly GCF_040956055.1). Taxonomy (NCBI): domain Eukaryota; kingdom Metazoa; phylum Chordata; class Actinopteri; order Lophiiformes; family Brachionichthyidae; genus Brachionichthys; species Brachionichthys hirsutus. The sequence goes on from NC_090913.1 coordinate 12,087,526, forward strand.
ATTGACTGTATTAGAGAAGTCAATATGTTTTCAGGGTCTTTATTCATTTATGCAAGACAACATGTTTCCTGCCAGATGGACCCTTTGCTTTGTCTGGGGCGTATAAAAGAATTTTAATTAATCATATTAACAGATAGAACTCTGGTTTTAATGGATTTATCTCATTTGCACAGCTCAAATGTGTGTGTGTGTGTGTGTGTGTGTGTGTGTGTGTGATACAATTCCTTCCAAAAAGTCATTTAATTTTAATTAAAAAAAAAAAGTCACGCAACAACCTTTGCGTAAACGACGTGAAATATTCCCGTCCTGAAGTGGCTCTTTGAAGCCTTTGATCAGTTCCAAAAACAATCAATCAACCAATGAGTCACATGCTCATGAGTCATCAGTCTGAGTCAGGCGGTTCAGCAGCCTGTCAGTCGTTGAATCACCCGGCCGGGGACTGTTTGTTGCGTCGGGTCTGCTGCCCGCTAACAGGCTGCTTCCTCTGCTGAATTATGAATACGCTTCATTTCCTCTCTCTGAGTCAGAGGCGATAGAAATCGTCCTCACTGGTTATCGGAGCCTTCGTCCCGTTCATCGTTCTCCTCCCCAGCAGGGCGGTGTCCGCGCTGTGTCAGCCCTCCTCCTGACAGCGGGAGCAGATCACAGATGTATTCTTCTCAGCGACGCTTCGCCTCCTCTCCGGGGCTGATTCACTGGTGATCGATCGGACCTTCACCTCAGACCTTCTCACTGTCAAACCCGCCTTTCTTCACTCTGACATGTTTCTCGTTGAGCAGCAGAAACTTTTGTTTTGTCGGGATTCAATGATAAAACGTCTAGAGGACATTTTCCCTTCTCAATGAATTCTCCCCTCAAGGTTTTTTTTTGTCACCACCTCTTCTCTTCTCTTCACCGCTCATCTCTGGATGGCATATTTTCAGTTTGCATACCTTCTGTCAAAAACAGCTCAACCCTCCTTTCTCCATCCTTCCACCTGGTTTTGGCTCAGCACACCTTCCAGCCCTCCAGCACTTCTTTTTGTGAGTTACTCACTTGGGTATTTAATGCTCTCACTCTCTCTCAGTGTATTTTGACACAGAGAGAGACTTTATGTGAGCTGAGTGCAGACACCCACGCTCATGAGTTGTACAAATCATTGTCACTCTTCTAGTTTTTATCCAAGAAGCTATATAAACTCAAGGACAGTAATACACATACTGTGGAACGTGTTATTCCCTATCCCGTAGGAACAAGTTTTTATTTTGTGCGCACATTAGTATCTTGCTGGAATAAATTATCTTGTGTGCAAATCACAATCTTGTGGGAACAAGATAATGATTTGCATGCACAGAACAAAAACAAAACACCTTATGAGACTTTAGGAGCTCAGTAAACAACGCAGTAAACAATGCATATCCCCACCTCAATCAACAGCTTTAAAGTACTTCTAATGCTAAGTGTACAGTGATATAATAACACTGACAGCATCCATTCTGCATACTAAATATATTGTCATAAATCTGAATCAAATTCATTGCTATGTCAATTCTTACAGCGCAGTGGTTAACATCAGAAACCATGTGAGAGATTCGGATTAAAAAACAGTCTAAAAAGAACAAAAAAACATGAAAGAAAACAGGAAATCATTCATAAAGATGTGTAAAATCAAACCAATGAAAAGAGCTGTGCGCCATGCAGACAGAGACAGCGAGACTTCCGGTTGATTGACGATCTGTCAACCAATAGGGAGAGAGCTGGGCTGTAGTGGGCGGGGCCTTCTTTGTACTGACATCATTTGTTAAAAATGTCTCCCTAACAACCGAGCTGGGAGCCAAACAGCAAAGTTTTCGCTGGACAAAGGCCTCGTAAGTAACTCTTATGTATGCATGCACCTTTTACCGTGTAGCCGCTACACGCGCACGTACACGTGCACGTACACGTCACGGCGGTCGACGTAAATAAGTCGTATTTTGAGGCGAGGGTCCACCGGCGGCATCAGCTGTTTGCTATCAAACGAGCTAAGCTAATTAGCTCGCTAGTACCTGCTTCGCGCGTCGTTTTTTTATCCGGTAAAAAGCGGCTCCGTTTTTAAACCGGTTGTAACGTGCAGTGCGTGTCGACGGTGCCGAGAGGAGACACAAACAATTCCGGTGTTAAAATCAACGAGATGAATGGAGAGCTGCAGCGTGCTAGCACATGCTAAGTGATGTTTAGCTAGTGAAGCTGGTCCCAGCTTGGGTCCGGTTACAGTGTTGTTAGCTACGGATGGTAGCTAGCTCTGCGGGGCGGGACAGGACGGGACGGGACAGGGCAGGACAGCCCGTCCTGTCCCGTCCTGTCCCGTGATGACGCGTTGCTGTCCCCATTTATTCGGCTTCTTATATCATAACTGTTTCCGCAGGACAGGACAGGATGGGACAGGACAGGGCAGGACAGCCCGTCCTGTCCCGTCCTGTCCCGTGATGACGCGTTTCTGTCCCCATTTATTCGGCTTCTTATGTCACAGCTGTTTGTGCAGGAGTCGGAATGGCTGGGACTGGCGAGGGAAAGAAGGACGAGGCCGACTACAAGAGAGTCCACAGCTTCCCTCTGATCAGGGTAAGAGACACACGCACCTTCTCGTCTGTCCCCTGTCTCGCCTCTGATCTGTTGACCAATCGGGTGAAGGCTGTGTGGATGCGGGCCGGGGTTAGCCCGTTATAGCGTTCGCTCTTTGGTTTGCTTTTCCCTTTGAATATATCTGAATTCATGCGCAGTAGTTCAGCTCCGTCCCACAGGTGGGTGTGACCCCTAATGTGTGTGTGTGTGTGTGTGCGTGTCTCCAGCACACCGACATGCCGGAGGAAATGAGGGTGGAGACCATGGAGCTGTGCGTCACCGCCTGTGAAAAGTTCGCCACCAACAACGAGGTGAGCGTTCGTTTATTCTCCCGCCATTCTGGCCCGCTGCTACGTCTCTGATCTAAATACCGTTTGATGTTTGTCCTCAGAGTGCGGCGAAGATGATCAAGGAGTCCATGGACAAGAAATTTGGCAGCTCGTGGCACGTGGTGATCGGCGAAGGGTTCGGCTTCGAGGTCACGCACGAAGTGAAGAACCTGCTGTACATGTTCTTTGGAGGGAGTCTGGCTGTGTGTGTGTGGAAGTGCTCGTAGCAGCTCCCGGCTGCCCCCCCCCCCCCCCCGCCCCCCATCCCTCTGACATGTCCAGCCAGCAGCCTTTAATAGAGGCAGGTTAGTCCATCCTTGGTAAAAATGGAACATTTGTACTTTTGAGCGCGGCTTCCTGCCTCGTCACTCTCCTTCCTGTCCTTCTTTCTACTCCCCGTCCGTCTGAAGCCGCATCCACGGTCCGAGCGTTTGTGAGCGAGCGTGTGGAAGAACGTAAGCTCAACTTTTACAACGACTACAGCCAGCCTGGGTCCTTAAGCCTCATTCCTCTTCAGGGAGTGTGTGTGTGCGTGCGTGCGCGTGCGAGCGAGTTTACGTTGGTGTGTGCTGGACACGCACCGTTTTTATGAAATGCTTCATTCTCTCCTTCCACGCCATCTCTAACTCCTCCCACGTGTGTTTCTCGCTCTTCCTCTTCAACGGCACGACTATAAAGTTTGTAATATTTTTCACGTGTAAATATTTTGATGCAACTCAAAGAACTTCTTTTTAATGACGGCGTGTCGTCGTCTCGCGGCTGAAGGCCGAGAATCCGCCGAGCCGAACGAACGCCGAACCCGAGCCGGGGTTTGTCCCGCAGCGTTGTTAGCGACGGTCGCTAATAACGTCTCCCGCTGGATGATGTTAGCGACGGTCGCTAATAACGTCTCCCGCTGGGTGACGTTAGCGACGGTCGCTAATAACGTCTCCCGCTGGGTGACGTTAGCGACGGTCGCTAATAACGTCTCCCGCTGGGTGACGTTAGCGACGGTCGCTAATAACGTCTCCCGCAGCGATGTTAGCGACGGTCGCTAATAACGTCTCCCGCTGGGTGACGTTAGCGACGGTCGCTAATAACGTCTCCCGCCGGGTGACGTTAGCAATGTGATTGTTTTCTTATTGATATGAGTTTTAATGATTGTGTGCGATGGATCATGTGACCTGATTGCACAATAAACTCTGCAATGTGGTGGAACAGCAACGATGGGGGGGTTCTGTGCTCTTTACAGTATTTCTTATTGGGCGAGGAGGTGCTGAGGTAGAAGAGGGGTGTCCAACATCCATGTTTCCTCCTCTACATGCATCGGGCACACAGACATCCTGATTATTCTCAGGCTTCATGCGTTTGAATTATAAATACTGAGTATGTGAGGGCTGGAACTCCCCATGAGGCTCCCGTGGGGGCCGGAGACTCGGCACGACTCAGGCGCTGAAAATAAAAGCGTCGTGCAGGAATACAGGGCTGCTTTTAAAATACTTTGTTAATCAGAAATGCAGGAAGGTTAGTTAAAAAAAAAAAAAAATCCTGACAGAAGTTTGCTGATGAGGGAAAGGTTGATGATGAAATTGGGTTGAGGCAGATTTTTATTCCCAAAGAAACTGGAAAAAGTGATGTCGAAAAGACGCTGCATTAAAATTTTAATGTTTTTCTCTAAAAGGCAGCCGACATATTTTGGAGGAAAGTTTCTCCAGCCGTCGGTTCTGCTTAAACGTCGTTGTCGTCCCACGACACGAGGACCGCTCCGGTTCGTCCGGTCCATTTAAATCAGCGACTGAAACATCGTCTCGCCGCAGCTTCTCGAGCCGCGTGGCCGTCCGAGAGCAAATAAAAACAAAAAGCGAGTATTCCTGATTCGGCAGCACCGATTCCACACAGCAAACATCGTCGAGGACGGCGTGACCCAGCGGAGGGGCACAGGTTGCCATTATTGACAGTTTAACAGAATCTGGCAACCTCCGCTTTGAGCTTTTGTACCCAACCCCCCCCCCCCCCCCCCCGGACGGCTCGGCTCGCGTTGACCTTCATGTCTGAAATGTTTCACTCTAAAAGCTGCAGGAAATAATCTGAATGTTGCCATGAAGTCCATAAAATAAAAAAGATTAAATCAGTGTGTCCAGATGAAGAGTGAAAGCTCACCACAATAAAAGCACCACAGCCCCCCCCCCCCCCCGGCATCACTTAACATCGAGCCGGTCTGGATGTTAAATGATGATTTATTCTGTTGACTCGCTGGTAAATGTGCTTCATTCATAAATAAATAAAGTAAAGACAAAGATCATCTGAGCTCATCCGGCTTCCCTGAGAATCACGTGGACAGTCGTTTGGGTTCTCTGTGTTCCTTCGCCTGGTTGACCTGTCTCACGCCGCCGTAATGCAGCGGGCTCCGCCCTGCGGTGCGTTTCATTCGTTATTCACGTCAGACGCTCTTCACAGATCTCCACCGCTTTGTGAAATATTCATAAACAGTCACAGCGAAGACGCGGCTGTCCCCCCCCCACACACACACACTGCTGGAGCTGTGCTGGGGGGGGGCGCCGTCAGCTCCCGGGGGGAAACATGTGGCTCTGAAATATTCTGTATAAAGACACCAAGAACAATGTAGAACCTTCTGGTTCTGATCCAGATCACCGTGTGGACGGTGTGGATCCAGTTAGGAGGGGAACGAGCTGCTTGGGGGAGGTCTGTGCTCGTGCAACTTGTGTTTTTCTCGTGCAGCCGGGGGGGGGGGGGGGGGGGGTCTGTGACCTGCACGCACATTTTCTAGCGCTACCTTGCTGGTCTTCAATCACAGGTTTGTGCCGTCACGTCAGGCGCTCGTCTGAAGCATCAGCGGCGTATCTTAGCAACCTCCTCATCACCTGCAACGACGTGCCGTAGGAAGGTTGCCGCCTCGCCGAGTGTGTGAGGAAGAGGCACGGGATGAAAGGAAGAGGCGATCCATCAGCGATGAAAGATCGCTCAATGCAACAGGCGGAGCTGAGGAAAGAGGCGTCGTGGTGAAGAGTTAGAGCGTTGTGATTGGACGTTGATGGAGAGGAGCGAGCGCGATGGAGGAGCAGAAGGAGATCAGAATTCAGCCAGTTTTAGAATGAGGGTGACGGAGGGCCGCAGCTCGGCTGCTTTTACTGGGAAACACGCCCCGTCTCAGCGCCGGCGTGCTTCCAGCGCCGCTGTCTGGATGAATGTTTCATCAGCCTCATCCCAGGCTGGAATAAAAGAGAAGCATTCTGGGAACGTGGAGGAGGGCGGTGGAATGAAGGGAGCACGGGGGGGGGTGTGATGAAGATGAATGTCTGCTGGTAGCGGCGCTTCTACAGAACGGCACTGCGGTGCAGAGACGGCGAGCGTGTCCTTCGGGTAACGTTTGCAGAATGAAGCAAATCGAGGTCTTTGTTTCGGCTCTAAAGGCCTCGAAATGAAAAGTGTAAAACCTCCAAAGTCGTTTAAAAATCAATGGAATGAAAATAAAAACCTCCACGGATTCACGTTTAGGCTGAACAGCCAATGGGGAGGCAGCACGAATGCTTTTATCCAACCGATGGCCTCCACCTTTGAAAAGGCAACAATGAGAGAAGGACGGTTTGCTCTTTGTGTTTGGTGAGAAGAGGCTGTAATCCTGCATGATGAAGAAGAGGAAGAGGAAGGACGCTCGTTCACCATCCTGTGTCTTCATCAGTGAACATGATGAAGGAGCCTGCAGCCGTTTCTGATTCAGCATCACAGAGAACCTTCACGGCGCACGAACAGAATCCTGCCTCCATTCGCATGGATCTTGTGCTTTGATCTGAGGCCTTCGTGTTTTACGAGTCCTGCTAAATAATAAATGAGCGGCAGCACCTGCACCACTAAATCAGCTCGCCACAGCCCATTAATAGCGACGAGTCGGGTGATGCCGGCACCGTCGGATCACGAGGGATTCCCAGGTTGGTTGCTGTGGAGATGAGGCGTAACGTAAAAACCACGTGAAGGGAGAGAAGGCCGAGGATGAACCCTTTCAGCGACGGCGGGTTCTTCCGGATCCATTGATCCAGAGCTTTAGGAGATGCAGCGCATCCGTTGGTCCACCTCGGATCCCAGGGCCTTGGTGGAGCAGAAACAGAACCTCCTTGGCGGAGGTCAGGAGTCTTGATCCTGGGCAGGAAAGATCCTGAAACTTAAATTGTTAAACGCATCCAGCGAAGGGCAGACGAGCGTAAATAAACCGGCCTGAGGGAAGCGACAGAGAGCAAACACGCCGATCAATGTCCAGATCAGGCTGACCTGCCGCTGCGTTCTGAGCCCGTCCAATCAGCTGGATGAAGGCTGGCCGGGTCGGTTCTGTCTCATCAGCAGCGCTGTGAGTTCTCTTTACTTCTCGGGTTCGGGCGGCGCTGCTCGTTTGTTCTCCTGACATCCATTGACCTTTTGACTCCGTCTTCCCTTCCTCTCGTCCTCTTCCTCTCGCCTTCCTTCGTCGCCCTCCTCCAGGGCAGCCATGTGGCGTCTGCGCAGTCGCTGCAGGACAATCTGTTTGTTCCTGGCCTTCCTCACAATCCTCCTCTACCTCTTCGTGGCGCTTGCCTCTCGGCCCTGCGGACCCCCGCCGCCGCCGCCGCCGCCGCCGCCCGACGCTCGCGTCCAGCGGGATCTGGCACACACCTCTGTGGAGACGAGGGGTCCGGCGCCGCCCCCGACCGACGCCACGCGTGGAGCTTCTTCCAGCAAGGGGGCCAAAGGCAGGAACGCCACGGTGAACGCGTCGGTGCCTGCGGGTCGCTTTGGGATGCCCCAGCTGGAGGCTCTGTTCGACCATCCCCTCTACAACCTGCCCCGCCCCCCCGTCCCTGAAGAGGACTGGCTGCTGAAAGTCGACTCAAAGAGGGAGCCAGCTGAGAAGAGCTTCCAGATGTGGTCAGTATATTCTGCAGGCGCTAGAACCCCCCCGTCTCCTCTGACCCCCCCGTCACCCTCGCCCCGCCTCCCTTTGCAGGACGAGTGACACCCAGGAAGACGAGGGGGACGCGCCGTGGACCAGCGACAGCAACACCCACCCCCCGTGGTTGCGCTTCCACCTGGGCATCTCCCGCTGGCAGCTGTACGGCCATCGCGACCCCAATGTGGCGCCGCTGATGGAACAGCTCGCCACGCAACGCATCGTCAGCGCAGGTGGACATGCACGCACACACGCGCACACACACACGCACACACACACACACAGGTTGTTTTACCCTCAGACCCTGCTGTGGCAGGTTGGGGGGGGCTTTAGGGAGGGAGAACGAAGATGAAGAGGAGTGTTGGTGTGTTTGTCCGCCGCCCGCGGTTTGGGGTTCGACTTTCAAATCAAGGCTGACCTTGAAGTTCTGACATGAAAGCTGACTGTGAAGCTTTGAGCGACCTCGGGGGGGTTGGGGGGGGGGGGGGGGTGTGCGAGAGCCGCTTTTCTGGGATGGAAGCGAGAGGAATCAGTTCAGACACTCGCGGTGGCGTATTGAACCCTCCTCCAGTTAGATTCAACAAATAAATGATGAGGCTTCATAATGGATGAAGATCAAACAGGAGACTTTTCTTTTCTCTTCTTCCTCCTCGGCGTCCAGGTAACGTCCATGCGCCTGAAAAAACACAAAGAAACGAACGAGTGGAAGAAGTTCAGCGTTTCTGTGGACGAATCCGGGTCGAAGCTCGAATGTTGTCCCGCTAAATATAGAAAAAGCTTAACGTGAGAGCAACGTGAGCGATGTGTGTGTGTGGATACTGTGCGCTTTGTCGCCATGGAAACATTCTCAGCTTTGTTTTTCAGTGCAGAAATCCGGAGGGACGCAGCTGAAGCTGGTGATGTCATTTCCCAACGACGGGCAGGCCTTGTTCAAACCCATGAAGTGAGTCGCAGGCGGCGAATCGACACGAAGTGGAATAAGATTTAGAATGTCGATTCATCATCGGAGTTTCCTTTGATGCCCCCCCCCCCCCGGCAGGCAGGGCAGGGACGAGGAGACCGGTTACAACCTCTACTACTTCTCTGATTTTGAGAGGCACAACGCAGAGATCGCGGCCTTTCACCTGGACAGGTACCGCGTGTCAGAGCCGACGTATGAAATCCTGCGTGTTTATCTCACGCCCTCCTCCGCCCTCCTCCGCCCTGCAGGATTCTGGGTTACAGGAGAATCCCTCCGGTGGTGGGGAGGCTGGTGAACGTGGTCAAGGAGATAAAAGACATCACCACCGACCGCAAGCTGGGCCGGACCTTCTTCAACTCCCCCGGTCCTGCCCACACCGCCCTGAATTATTCATTTAGCCCGTCTAAAAATGGCCTTTCATCTCATACTTCTTCTTTTTTGTGTCTTTTCCTCCGTCTCTGCTCCTCTGTCTCCCCCTAGTGGGCAACGTGTGCTTCTACGGCCAGTGCTCCTACTACTGCTCCACAGAACACGCTGTGTGCGGTCGACCCAGGAAGCTGGAGGCCTCCCTGGCGCTCCTGCTGCCTGATCTCTCCCTGGCCAGCCGGAGGACGTGGAGATCCCCGTGGAGGCGCTCCTACAGCCGAAGCAAGCTGGCAAAGTCAGTGGGGACGGCGAGGAACGCCCCCCGAAACGTTTCCCGCGTTGGGATGTTCATGGATGTGTGTTACGGCTTCGCTTTGTTCCAGGTGGGAGTCTGATCCAGAGTACTGCTCCACCGTGAAGAAGACCCCACCGTACAACAAGGGCACCAGGCTGGTGGACTTCATAGACATGGTCCTCCTGGACTTCCTAATGGGTGGGTGTCAAACTTTAAAGGGACAGGTTTACACAAAGTGTAACACACAGGATGTAACACACAGGATGTAACACACATGATGAAACACACATGATGAAACACACACAAAGTGTAACACACACAAAGTGTAACACACAGGGTTCTAACTCAGATCCATATGACATATCTTTAAAGATAAATATCCATCTCAAGATTATTTTTTTATTAAATTGCTAATTTATCATGAATTCTTCATTATAGGCTTAAGCAGGATTTAGATTTAATATTGTTTGTAGCTTTGAAGGATCTGAGTGGGCCTCGATCTAGTTAGGTTCTGTTGGACCTCGAGTGGGCCTCGCTCTATTTAGGTTCTGCTGGGTCCGGCCCGCAGTGGAACACGGAACCGCTCGAGTGGGCCTCGCTCTTTTTAGGTTCTGTTGGGTCAGGCCCGCAGTGGGACACGGAACCGCTCGAGTGGGCCTCGCTCTTTTTAGGTTCTGTTGGGTCCGGCCCGCAGTGGGACACGGAACCGCTCGAGTGGGCCTCGCTCTATTTAGGTTCTGTTGGGTCCGGCCCGCAGTGGGACACGGAACCGCTCGCGTGGGCCTCGCTCTAGTTAGGTTCTGTTGGGTCCGGCCCGCAGTGGGACACGGAACCGCTCGAGTGGGCCTCGCTCTATTTAGGTTCTGTTGGGTCACACGGAACCACTCGCATCAACCGGAACCGGAGGATGTTAATGAGAAGAACCGGTCCTTTCTGTTGTCTGAAGCTGTTGAAGGTCACTAGCGCGTGACGTCAAGCAGGCGTTCTTAACCTCCAGCTACGGTATGCGTGCGTTACCGTGGCAACAAGCTGTCTCCCTGGCACCGCCGACAACTTCTCCAGAACCAGGTAAGAAAGTGGCGTTCAAGGTGAGCGACGTCTCTGGTTTGTTTGTTTGGGCAGTTAACGTTAGTTAACTTGTGGTAACGAGCTAACGTAAACCAGCGGAGATTAAGACCTTCGTGAAATGTTGTTATAAAGGTAGTAAACAATGATTTAAGTCATAAAAGTCTCAATGACGTTTTTAACCACGACTGAAATCTGATTTATGGTTGTAAGATGTAATGTACGGAGATAAGAAAGAGCCCCAGTACGTAAAAGAATCAATTATCTACAAATAAAAGAGTCATTACTAGTCATTGAGATGCTAAGTTATTATTTAGAGATGCTAAGCTGTTATTTGAAGATGTTAAGTCACTATTTTAATATATGATGTCATTATTTTGGGATGTTAAGTTATTTTAATATGTGATGTCATTATTTTGGGATGTTAAGTCATTATTTTGCCATTGATGTGGATTGTCCAGTCAACGTTTTGCGGTACCAGAACCAGAACCCATGTTTGCTGGCCCTGCAGACGACGGATCCAGCGATGGAGCTCCTCAGAAATCTGTTAAAGAATCAAGGGTCAAGAAAAAGTCACGCGACCCGGAAGTGACTCTCCCACCTCTGCGCAAGGAGCCGCCGTCCTTCCCAGCAGCCACGGCGGCGAGGTCGCAGTCCAGCCACGCCCCTCCTGACGGACAGGTGGAGCTGGTGAAACTCCCTCTTCTGGGAGCTGATGGGATGGCAGCGCAGAGGTACACAGAATAATGACGTTAGATTGGGTTTTCATGTCCATCTGGCTTCCTGTCGAGAGGCGGCGGCCGGGCTGCGTTCTGAGATCCGGCAGCGGAGCGAGGAGCTCGAGCACCACGAGTCCCTGCTGGCGGCGCCGCGGCAGCTGGCGAAGCTGGCCGCTAGCCTCTACCGGGCCCTGCAGGAGGTGTCCCGCCTGTCCCCGGGCCGCTACTTCTCCCTCTCCGGGTTCATCAGTGCGAGGGGCCTTCGTCGTGAAGGGAAGGCCGTCGTTGTCGTGCGACTACGGGAAGGTGCCGGCATGCGTGATGTCAGAGGTCACAAACCGGATGGTGACCCGGCTGCTGGTCCGGTACCGGCCCTGCCTGGTCCGGAGCCACGCCTCGGTTCTGAAGCTGCTGCTATCTGTGGCTCTGCTGCAGCACAACCAGCTCTGCTCCGAGGCCGAGAGGGCGGCCTTCCTGAGGGGCGTCTGGGACGCAGGAGACCCCGCCCCCCCTCCCCCCACCGGAGCGCTGCCCGGTTGGGTCCCGCCTCGTCTCCTCCCGGATCTCCTCCGCCTGGAGAGGATCCCCGCCTTCAGCGGTTTGATCGCCTCCCTCTCCGCGTCCGCCCCCCAGTGGCGAGAGTACCTGCGCTTCCCGTCCTCCTCTGTCGTGGGCGCTGTTCCTTGCCGCTCCCACTCCCACCTGTCCCTGATCCAGCGGGCCGTCCTCTGGAAGACCGTGTTTCCGGAATGCCTGGAGGGGTTGGCGGATGACATGGCCGTCTACTGCCCCTCCCCGCCTGGACAGACGGAAGAGGACGAGGCCCCTCACGCCGGGAACCCGGAGGCCCTCTCCCGATACCTCATCGAGCACGGGGGGCCCGTCGTCCTAACTGTGCCCCGTCCAACCAGAGACGCGTGGACAAGCGTCCCGCCCCTTCACCTCATTAACAAACTGGCAGACGCAGCGGAGGTAGCGCCGGCGGGTCCTTCTCCTTCCCAGTTCTGATCCGATCCACGCGGGCTTGACTCCTTCACGGATCTGTTTCAGGTTCGGGTGGAGGTCGTTCCCTTCGGCGCTCTCTGTGACGATCGGGTCGTCCTCTCGGCGCTGGACGCCGCCGCCGCCGAGGGCCACTGGTTGGTCTTGAACGACTGCCACCTGCTGGAACGCTGGAGTGACGGAGTCGTGGCCCACCTGGGACGGTCCGTCGCCTCCCGGCGCGGTAGGTGGTCCACCGAGGCGTCGCCATCTTGTCCACGTCTGTTTCCGTACCTGCGTTATGTCACAGAGCGGCGGCGCCCGATCCACCCCGGCTTCCGACTCTGGTTCATAACTCAAGAGGACGCGCCGCGGTCCATTCCAGGTAGACCCCGCCTCGGCTGAAGCTGGTTCTAGTACCGGCTGTGACCCCCGGTGATCTCTGACCCCCCCCCCACAGGGCCGGTGAGGATGCGCGCCCTGCCTCTGCTCTGCGACGCGCCCTGGGATCTGAAGGAGGAGTTGAGCTACTCCATGAAGGAGGCGGCATCCGTCACTCGGAGTGAGTCGCCGTCAGAAGAGGGCGTGGCTCTCCTCCTCCGCTGTGGCGTCGTCCACGCTGCGCTGCTGCAGAGACTGACCAATCAGCGCTCAGGCCGACTTCCTGACACTGAATGAACGCCACGAACAAGAAGCAGCAAACTGAATGTTTCTTTTCCATCCATCCCGCGCGAGTAAAATCTGTTGATCACGGCTCTGCTCCATCTCAGATCCGACGGGACAACTTCCCGACGTGGAGCGGCGCCGTCAGGATTCAGGATTCTTCGGTGACCCTCTGGCGTTGGGGTCCGGCCCGGATGTGGCAGCTGAGATGATCCGACTCAGAGGCCTCGATTTGAACGTGCTCCTCCAGGCCTCGCAGGCTCCTCCGGGTTCACCGAGGGCCGTCTCCACCCGCCTGAAGCCGCCCGGCGTCCCGCCGGCCCGCAGAGATCATTGTCATTAAGTTAGCCCTTCGTGCTAAGCTACGTCCTGCGTTGTGTAGTTTGAGGCGGCTTCGACCCGCTGCAGTGCTTTAACTCAATAAGCCTCTTTGGCCTCATCTGTTTGTTTGTTTGCTGTTAGAGGCGTTTCCATGGATACCAGTGTGTGTCTGTTTGTCAAAGCATCTCCACTGCTTTGGAGGAGTTTTGTACGATTCAGGATTCTCCTCTTGATGGTGATATTCACAAACGGTTTCACAGCCGATGCAAATAAAGTTCACTTCAACCGTTTGTTTGTTTGTTTGTTTGTTTGTTTATTGATCTGCGGGTTGATGCGCTAGCAGCAGGAGTTTCCAGGAGGAGGTGTTAACTTCAACTCCTTCTCCTCCTCCAGGCAACATGGACCGGCACCACTATGAAACCTTTGAGAAGTTCGGCAACAACACTTTTCTGCTTCACCTTGACAACGGCAGAGGGTGAGTGATGCTCTGTGTGTGTGTGTGTGTGCGCGTGTGTGTGCGTGTGCGTGTTGAGGTGTGGCCGGCTGATTCTGGGTCTGTTTGGCTGCAGGTTTGGTCGTCACTCTAAAGACGAGCCGTCCATCCTGGTTCCTCTGGAGCAGTGCTGCAGGTGTGAAAACGGACGTGACGAAACGGTTTCTGATTGCGTAGCCGGGTTTAACCCCTCCCCTTCCTGTGCCTAGAATCCGCCGCTCCACCTGGCTCCGCCTCCGTCTCCTGTCGCTGCCTCCTTATCGCCTCAGTGACGTCATGAGGGCCTCGCTTTCCCAGGACCCCCTTCACACGGTGGCGCCGCTGTTGTCGGAGCCCCACCTCGCCGCTCTGGACCGGCGCCTGAAAACGGTTCTGGACACTGTGAGTCGCTGCCAAAAGAGCCGGAGCAAATATGTCGGGGATGATGATGTCATTTATGATGACATGACCATGAGCACACCTGCGGGATAGGCCACACCTCCACCGTTTTTAAAGCAGCAGCAGAAATTTAAATTCACTATGGGCAGAAAACCCACTGTAAAAAATGCAGTGTAAAAATGCAAGACAGACTGGCACACTTTGTAGGGTGTCTCATAAAGGGAGGGGCTTGTGAAGCTGTCGTCCACAAACGGAAAATGTAGATTTAATCCTGTTTAGTTGATGTTTTTAATGTAAATAACACCGAGAGACAGAATAAAAGATAACTTGTATCCCGGAGGATTCTTTTCCTGCTTCAACTCGTTTTTCTGTCTGTTTTTCGGGGTCCAGCGATGGACCAAAGGACCGATCATAAATAATATAGATCCCGATCAGCTGTGGAATAATGTTCATAGAGGTCCTCTGTCGGCCAATCAGACGGCCGCTTGTTCCCCCTCCTCCTTTCCTTTGAGGCCCCCGATCAATTATTTAACCGGCCCTGTAATATCGATGTCTCCCCCTTGCTCGCCTGACCGTTCTTTCCAATGAAAACCGTCGAGCCCATTAACGAATGACAGGAGAGCAAGAGAGCGGCAACAGAGCGGCGCCGGCGAAGGTGACTTTCACGTCCTCAGGAGTCTGAGGTTCTTCATAGCTTCCTTCTTCTTTGAGGCTCGTTCTGTCTTCTGATTGGCCGCTATGTCTGGAGCCACCAGCGACCAGCTCCACAGATCAACCCTGTCTGTCTACGTGGTGAGTTCGACCTGCAGACATGAGCCGTTTAAAAGGGAACGATGAACTGTGACATCATCATTGTTCAATGTTTTTAACAGTGTGTGTGTGTGTGTGTGTGTGTGTGTGTGTGTGTGCGTGTGTGTGTGTGTTATCCCAGAACCTGATGGAACACTTCAATCCCGGCCTCCAGAAGCTGGTTGCTCTGGGAAACAGCTACATCAAAGCTTTCCAAGGTGAGCGGCTGGTGTGTGTGTGTGTGTTCCAAACATGAAGTTAATGTTCTACTTTACCTTTTTTAAGTGTAAAGACTTCTTACAATACAATAAAGGCAGTTTTTAGAGGTTTATTCCTGCAGCTGGATCACAGGAACGAAGAGGAACGACCTTTTCACTCAAACCGCTGAGACAAAGCGAACGAGGACGCCCGAGAGCGTTGAGTTTGAGCGGGAGTTCACGTCACGCTCCTGCAGGCGGCGCCACAAAGGCAGCTTCTGTGTTTCGGGCCTCATTCTGTGAGTTCATTTTGAGGTTGCGAGCTGCCGGATCCGTTCCCTGCGACGACGTCAGACGATCGTGACCTCGGGTAGATTCTAAACCTGCCGTTCTCCGTCCCGCCGGTAAATGTCGTGCATCATTGATGCGCCGCCAGAGCAGCCTGTCAGTCACAGGGCAACAAGGTAAACCTACACCCACTGGCCTGGGGCTATTCCTGGACCAGCGTCCCCCTATCACGTGTCAGCGCTGTGTTCCTCAGAGCGACGGAGCGGCTGATTGGCTCCTTTAGGAGGCGCCGATGAGGCGAGGCCTCTGATTGTTTGTGTCTGCGTCCCGCAGCCTTGGCGGTCTGCAGCGAGGCCTACTTCAGCGCCGTGGCGAAGATGGGCGACCAGGCCCTGCACACGCTCTCATCTCGATCTCTTGGTGAGTGGGTGCATAGAGCGACCACCTGGGCAGGTGGCAGGATGTTTACGCTGAACCCCCTTCCTGTGTCTCTGCTTGAAACAGGAGACGTCCTGATCCAGATCTCAGAGACCCAGAGGAGGCTGACGGCAGAGATGGAGGGGGCGGTCCGTACGCTGCGCTGCTGCCAATCAGTCCAGAATGAAGGCGGAGCTTGTTCTGTTTGCTTTGGGGCGTTAGACGCAGATTAATGGCGTGTTGCGCTGATCAGAGCCCCTCTGCTCTGACGAATAGGAAGTCAGTTTGACGTCTGAGTCGGTGACGCGCCGCTCCGGCGCCGCCACTGCACATATCAGACTTTAGGAATCCATTTTAATACATGCAGATCTCTAACGGACATCCTTTGCTACCTAAGAAGCTGTTTAAGATTCAAGCCACCTGATTGGACGGCCCACCTGCGGGCATTTAGACGAGACGCTTAGGACGTAACCACGCGGGGGGGGGGGGGAGGAGGATTCACCGGGACGATGTCTGTGTTCCCGCTGCAGTTCCGATGGTTCCAGATCGAGGTGCTGCAGGCCATGGAGAAGAACGTCAAGCTGGATGAGGAGTACATCGATGTGAGGCTCTTCTTCCTCACGCCGCTTCATTTAGAATGCGTCGTCGTCATCGTCATCGTCATCGTCATCGTCATCGTCATCGTCGTGTGTCCTGTGCTGCAGGGGAGCCGCCGGGTGTACGAGCTGGAGGTGAGGAACCAGGCCGGGAACCTGGAGAAGCAGCTCAGGAGAGGATCCTACAGAGACTCTCTGGTGGCCTCACCGACACGCCGACACGCCCGCACGCCGCCCGCGCGTCCGTCCCCGTTAATGCGCCCGCGCCCCCCCCCGTGTGTGATTTCAGGAGAACAGTCAGTACATGCTGTACCTGAGGCAGAGCCAGCAGGAGATCCTGAAGGAGGAGGAGCGGCGGTACCGGTTCCTGGCGGAGAAGCACTGCGGCCTGACCCAGTCCCTGCTTTTCCTCATAAACAAGGTGTGTTGCTGTTGCTGTTGTTGTTGTTGTTGTTGTTGCTGTTGTTGCTGTTGCTGTTGTTGTTGTTGTTGTTGTTGCTGTTGTTGCTGTTGACGACGTTTTAAACGAGTCTCGATGCTCTGCTT
The DNA here is from genome assembly GCF_040956055.1 of Brachionichthys hirsutus. Lineage (NCBI taxonomy): Eukaryota > Metazoa > Chordata > Actinopteri > Lophiiformes > Brachionichthyidae > Brachionichthys > Brachionichthys hirsutus. The sequence continues at coordinate 12,104,425 of NC_090913.1, forward strand.
TCAGACGGGCGCGTCTCTCCAGCAGAAGGCGGATGGATGGAAGGAGAAGGTGAACGACACCAAAGGGTCCGGACCCCGACCCCCCACGCACCTGGACCAAGAGGCTCAGGTAGCGCCGACCCCGCGGCGCTCAGAGCCGCCCGCTGGAGGAATCTGTTTATCTCACCCGAGCTGTTGTTGTTGTTGTTTCTGAGCAGCTGCGAGGTTCCGTCGGCGCCCTGCTCCAGACGGTCGCCAGAGACGAGGACATGTCCTGGGCCCGGAGGGAGCAGCAGGCCCTGGGCAGAGTGCCCTCTAGAGGTCGGAGGTGGACGCCAGTGTCGCCCAATCGCTGTCCGGCATCACTTAAAAGAACTCCCTCTCCTTCCTCCAGCTCCCTCCCCCCTCCCCAGCCGCTCCCGCTCCAGCTCGGTGGGGGAGTCTCTGGGCCTGGGCGGGGGGAGACCCCTGAGAGCCCTGGTGTCCCACCCGTCCTCCTCCAACCCGAAGCTTCTACCTTTCACCAGAGGAGAGGCGGTGACCGTTCTGGTGCTGGAGCCACGCAACGGCTGGCTGTACGGGCGCGCGGAGGCCAGCCTGCGGTGGGGGGGGCATGCGTGTGCAGGGGGCGTGTTCTGGTAGGGTTCAGCTTGAGCCGCGCCGCTAACCCGGACCTGTCTCACCTCCTCCAGTCAGGGCTGGTTCCCGGCTGCCTACGTGGCCCCCGAGGAGGAGTTCTCCAGCGCCCTAGCGGCGGGGTAGGCGGCGCTATCGACCGTCGTCTAGGCTACGGCCTGCACTTCCTGCCCCCGCTGTAGTGAACGGTCTCACGCCGACCCGGACGCAGCAGGCGGGACTTTAGTTTGGTTCTCCACGTGTGATCTTTGTGTTTTTCTAAGAAGCCACAGTCGGAACAATCTGCCGGACCCGACGGACTCAATCACCGACCAATTAGAGAGCAGGAGCCATGGAGATGTCCCGCCGCCGGCCACGCCCGATCGCAGGTTCTCCGTAGACGTCCGGCCGGTCTCTCCAGTCCCGGAGAAGAAGAGTTCCAGTGAACACCAGCCCCCTCCTCCTCCTCCTCCTCCTCCTCCCCCGAGTCTCAGAAGGGGCTCGACAGATTTCCGACCGATCTCTCCCCTTCCCGTCAGGAAGTGTGACTCGGCGCCTGATGGCCAGGTACCGGAGGACTGGGTTCAATCCCGATGCCCCCCCCCAGCTTTACTAATACAATCTCTTTCAGGGACTCTCCCCCCACGGGACGCCCGACAACCCGCTGTTTCCCAGGTAACGTTCACTTTTTTATCAGCTTTACGGAGGACGTCTTCGATTCGCACCGTGAGGCGCTGCGTTTACGTTTCGTTGCAGAGGCACCAACCCGTTCGCCACCGTCAAGCTCCGCCCCACGAAGACCAACGACAGGTCTTCCCCTCGGGTCCTCTGATCCGGGTTCTGAGTCCCGGTCGGGATACGGAGGTGGGAGGTGCAGCTATAGGTTTGGAGGGGCGGGGTCTAAACGCTGCTGGAGGACGTCTCGCATCAGAAGCAGCTTGTGAAGTTTTTAATGTCGATAGAGTTATTCTTTCTTATTCCAGAAGCCCTCGTTTCTGTCTGCAGCTATTAGCTTAGCATGTAGCCTGGGATCTGGGTTGTATCGGTTGATTGATCGCCCCGGTTGTAATCCTCTTCGCCGGCTTGTTGCTGTGTGAGTTGAATGTGGTGAGTAACAATAAGTAAAGAGACAGGCGTGTTGCTCTTTATTATCGCCTGTTTCTCCTTATATGATCTACTAGAGAGGAGGAGGAGGAGGAGGAGGAGGAGGAGGAGGAGGAGGAGGAGAGGGTTACTGGTAAGAAACAAGTAAAGCCAGTCAGGCAGAGGAGACGACATCATGACGTCCACGCCTCCTACAGCAGGTGTGACTAGATGTAGAGATGCTTCGTGCTCCTCTTCATCGTAACTCCTCGTGTGACGCCAGGCGGTAAAGTACGAACGCAGGGATGAAGAGGACGAGGAAGAGTTAGCGGGGCGGTCGGCCGCGGCCTACTCGTGCACCAAGATCTCGAATTCTGCAAAGAGAAACACGACATGAAAAGACCCGGAAGGCCTGAAGCGGCGTCCGGCCTCCAGCCCCGCCTCCAGCCCCGCCCCTCACCGTCGATGCCGATCTTGCCGTCTCCGTCTTTGTCCGCGGCGAGGAGGAAGGCTTTCGTCTCGGCGTCCGTCAGATTTCTGGCCTCTTCGGCAAAACCCTTCAGGACGAACCTGAAACACAAAAGGAGGCGCGGAGGAGGAGGAGGAGCGCAGGACGCCGTTAGCGGACATGGATGCTAGCTGGCTGGCGTTTTTCCTCACTTGAGCTCCTCCTCCTCGATGAAGCCGCTGCCGTCCACGTCCAGCGCCTGGAACACCTCCTTGACGTTCTCCGCTGACATGGCCTTCATCCCCACCATCTCAAAGAACCGCTTAGGGTCGAATTCCTCCGCTGCAAAGAGCCGCCGCGGAACAATCGTCAAGCCCCTCCCCCGACCTCTGCACACTGCTGCGTTTGAAACGTGTCGATCGACTGGCTGCAAACCTGCGAAGGCTTCGAGGGCTCGCTTGATGTCCTCGCCTTTCAACAGGTCGCTCATCGCCATCGTTGGCCTGCTGGAGACGGGGAGGAGAGGAACGGTGAAGGTCAGAGGTCAGAGGTCATCTTCAGAATGACCTGAGCGAGGCTCGAGCTGCTGCCTGCTTCCATTCTGGCTGGAATTTAGACGCGCTCGGGCCGCGGTGGGCGACTTTATGCGTTATTCAGAGGTTTAAGCGCCGATAATAATGAATGTTTTATCATTTCAGAGTCCGAGAGAGTTGGTGTTCTACGCAAAAGGTCGATAAAAGCAAAGTGCAAAGATTGCAAAGACTTTTGATCTTAAATGCGGTTATTAATTATATTACACTCCATGCCGGGCTGAAGATGTTCCGGAAGCTTCACGCACCGTTCCGTCCTCAGATTATTCCCACCGTGCGTATCAGCAGCTCCGTGAACCGTCACACAGTACCGGGCAGCCGCCAGCAGGTGTCGGTAGCGAGCTCTGGATCTGAACGCCTTACTGAAGCTGTCTGATCGATAACGTTCCGGTTCACCCCCCCCCCCCCCTGACAGGCTTTCGGCGGAGAGTGAACGTGAACGTGCTATAAATACAGATCAATACAAGAGTCAATACCGTAAGATCACTGCAAGTGTATTATTGATCAAATCGAATCTATTAAAACAAATCTTAAAAATATCTACTCTAAAAATAAATGGGCCTGAAGGACGGCCATCAAGCCAGCGCCTTTGATTGATCACTGATCGATAAGAGAGTCCCATATATAAAATATAAAAGGTCCACATCCGGGATGGATTTCCTTCATCGGAAGGTTTACGCCAAAGCGCTTCGGTGATGCACAAAACATTCATCGTGTTTCACTCTGGTTGAATAGTTTTAGGCAATAAACAAAACGATTTCACGCACATAGAAACAGTAACTGTTTTTTCTGTAGCTCATTCCGGTCCCTGAACGCATCTTAAATCCCACTGAGCTGGGGGGGGGGGGGGGTGTAGCTCATTCCGGTCCCTGAACGCATCTTAATTCCCACTGAGCCGTTTTCCTTTTTTCTGTAGCTCATTCCGGTCCCTGAACGCATCTTAAATCCCACTGAGCTGTTTTCCTTTTTTCTGTAGCTCATTCCGGTCCCTGAACGCATCTTAATTCCCGCTGAGCTGTTTTCCTTTTTCTGTAGCTCATTCCGGTCCCTGAACGCATCTTAATTCCCACTGAGCCGTTTTCCTTTTTTCTGTAGCTCATTCCGGTCCCTGAACGCATCTTAATTCCCACTGAGCCGTTTTCCTTTTTTCTGTAGCTCATTCCGGTCCCTGAACGCATCTTAAATCCCACTGAGCTGTTTTCCTTTTTTCTGTAGCTCATTCCGGTCCCTGAACGCATCTTAATTCCCGCTGAGCTGTTTTCCTTTTTTCTGTAGCTCATTCCGGTCCCTGAACGCATCTTAATTCCCGCTGAGCTGTTTTCCTTTTTTCTGTAGCTCATTCCGGTCCCTGAACGCATCTTAAATCCCACTGAGCTGGGGGGGGGGGGGGGGGGGGGGGGGTGTAGCTCATTCCGGTCCCTGAACGCATCTTAATTCCCACTGAGCTGTTTCACCTGAATGAAGGGATGAGTGAAGAGAGGAGAGGAACGTGAAGGTGGAGAATGGAAGGGAGGACACAGCAAGACCTTCACAGAGCGTTTTAGTGTCTTTCAACTTGTTTTGGTTCTTGTTCCTGTACGATGTCTCCATGGCAACCAGCCCTGTGTTCATTGGGTTTGTCGGTCAGCGAACCCTTTCTGACTCTACATGTCAGCCACAGTAATCTGTTACTAGTTAGTTACTCATTACCAGGTCAGATGACCTCTGCCGACCTTGAAGACGAGCACGCCCTTGGTAAACGTTTCTGCAGTTACACACACACACACACACACACACACACACACACACACACGCACACACACACACACCTGCATGATTCACTTATCAGACGAGGAGTTTCCCATCATGAGTGACTCAACCTATAAGTGGTGTGTGTGTGTGTGTGTGTGTGTGTGTGTGTGTGTGTGTGTGTGTGTGTGTGTGTGTGTGCGTGTGTGTGTGTGTGTGAACCTGAGCTGATTGATCCAACATTTGATTAATCAATAGTTCCATCTCTCACACTTTGCTGACATCTGCTGCTCTAAACTTTAATTACATTAAATTTAAGGACCCCCAGATTTTCCATCAACAATGCCCCCACCCCCCAGATTAATTCCACCAATCACCTGCTCACACCTTCATTTACCTGCGGTTGTCAACAGCAACAGAAAGGAGAGCAATCAACGCTAATAATCACTTTGTGTGCTAATGAGCAGCAGGTGTGTTCCGGTAGGGGGGGGGGGGGGGGGGGGGGGGTAATCTAATTCAGAGTTTAAAAAAAACAAATTTAGACCCGCAAATCGGTGAATTATTCCAATCTGCACATTAAAAGTTTGGAAATGATTTTAATTTAATCCTTCCGAGGAGGAGGAAGAGGAGGATGTTTTCATCTTGCTTACTCTCCTCCTCTTCATCACCTGTCAGGTTGCGCTTCATCACGCCTCTGCCCCCTTCGCCCCGCCCCTCGCGTCGTTCCGCGCCTCAGAGGCACCGATTTCACGCACCGTGCGCTTCTTTTAGGGAAGTCGCTCTTCCTGTTCGCGCACTTCAGCGGTTTGACAGTCGGCGCCTCCTCCGAGAAGCGGCGTCCTGCTCCGGTTCAAAGTCGCTCCGCCAAACGCCGGCATCAACGTGATGGCGCTGCAGCAGCTACGGGACGAAAGGTGAGCGCGTGACGTCACAGCTTGTCTCTGCCTCCAGTTTGACATTCTGCTGAATTTAAAATGATCCTTCCAGAGAGGAGAATAATTTCTACACATCTTTGGGATGCTTTTATGTCTTTCATTGATTTCTTTTTATCTCTTTCATCTCTTTTATCAGTGACTTTGAGCAGCTGCCTCACAACGTCGCCGTCAGCGCCACCGTCGCCGACACCGAGGAGAAGAAAGGTTTCATCGACTACTTCGTAAGTGGCAGAGAAAAGCAGAAAAAGAGAATACGGGCGAGCGTTTTCCACTTCCGTTTTCTCCCCTGCAGAGGTTTGTGATCGAGGTGAAGACCAAAGGAGGGAGCAAGTACTTCATCTACAGGAGGTACAGACAGTTCTTCAGCCTCCACGAGAGCCTGGCGGCCAGGTACGCTCCGGAGGAGCCGGAGAAGCCGGGGCCCAACACCTGCGTCCTGCCCGCCCTGCCAGGTGAGTGTCCGGGCGGTGTCGGGTTTCACATAGTTTGTAGAGCTGCGGAGTATTCCAGCTATGTCTGCGGCTTTTCTGGATCACTTTGAAATTGTCATTAACATTCACAGTCGTGTGTGTGTGTGTGTGTGTGTGTGTGTATGTGTGTAGGTGTGTGTAGGTGTGTGTGTGTGTGTGTATGTGTGTGTAGGTGTGTGTAGGTGTGTGTGTAGGTGTGTGTGTGTGTGTGTGTAGGTGTGTGTGTGTGTGTGTGTGTGTAGGTGTGTGTGTAGGTGCGTGTGTGTGTAGGTGTGTGTGTGTGTGTGTGTAGGTGTGTGTGTGTAGGTGTGTGTAGGTGTGTGTGTGTGTGGGGGGGGGTGTAGGTGTGTGTAGGTGTGTGTGTGTGTGGGGGGGGGTGTAGGTGTGTGTGTGTGTGTGTGTGTGTAGGTGTGTGTAGGTGTGTGTGTGGGTGTGTGTGGGTGTGTGGGTGTGTGTGTAGGTGTGTGTGTGGGTGTGTGGGTGTGTGTAGGTGTGTGTGTGTGGGGGGGGGGGGGGGGGGCGGCTCTCACTCCGTTAACCGGTAACTTGCAGGTTGATCCAGCCCGGAGGCGTTCTCATTCCTGAGCGTTGCTATGGTTACACTCCTATCTGGGTGATCCAGACTTGGACACTGGTTGTGCAGCGGCTAATGTTTTACTGACACACCTGCAGCGTGAGGCGTGGCCTGGCGCTCAGCAGAGGCCACGCCTCCACCAGAATCCACTCCGGCTCCTCCTCCCATAGTTGTTTACTGTAAACGCCGTCTGCCCAGCAGGATGAGGTTCCCCGTGAGTCACCGGCTTCGTTCCCACCTGCTCAGACGAGTGGGCGGTTCAGGATTTACCACGAAGAAGACGTGGATAAAAAAAAACGGGTCCGTGGGGGGGGCAGAGAAGCTTCCAGCTGCGAGGCTAGGCTAATTAGCATCCTGAGCTTCCGTCTCGTAAATGGAAAGTTTGCAGATGAAATAATGGAAATAGAAGAGACTCGATGTCACCGTCGGTCAGATTCGGATTCGGATTCGGATTCACGCTCCGCCTTCGTGACGTTCTGGGACGCTGCAGCTTCCTGATTTTAGAGCAGCGTCTCGTTTCTGCTTTCTATATCGGGAAGTTCTACTTCTCTACAAACTGATTTAGCACCCCCCCCCCCGAGGCTGCGGGATAATCTCAGATGTGACGGCTGTAATTGGAATGTCAGGATGTCATCGGGATGGGGAGGGAATGTGAGAGACGGGAGGGAGCGAAAACACGGACAAGAGAGTCCGTCCGTTGGGTCCAGTGGAAGCGGATCAGATCTATGAACGTTTAATCAATGGGAAAAGCTGCTTCAGGTGGTGACGGGTAGGAGGGGCGGCTCCACATCTGGCTTCACACCTGGCCCGATGGGCAGCTCCACATCTGGCCCGATGGGCGGCTCCACACCTGGCTCCACATCTGGCCCCGGCCGACTTCATCCCTGCACCTCGTTTAACTGTCGCCACTCTTCCTCCTTAGGGAAGGTCTTCATCGGCAACAAGAGGGAGATCGCGGAGGGCCGGATCCCTGAGCTCAACACCTACATGAAGGTAGCGCCACCAGGTGGTTGTGTGTTCTCTGCAGCTCGGTGGGCCGGCGCTGACCGGGTCGGAGCTCCAGGTGTAGGCGTACCTGCTCCTCCACCGCTCTTCCTCTTCCTCTTTCTCTTTCTCTTTCTCCCACTCACTCACTTCTCTTTTCTGCTTCGCTCTTTTTGTTTTTTGCCCTGCAGCCTACGTGTTTCTCAGTTTTCCTGCTCTCTCTCTCTTTCTCTCTCTCTCTCTCTCTCCGGCCTCTTCTCTTCATCCATCTAACGTCCTCTCTCTCGCTCCCTCTCTCCATTCATGCCAGCTCATCTCTCCACCTTTTTCTCAATCGCTGCCTCGCTACCTGTCCTTGCGTCACCCTTTCGTCCCTCCCGTGCCGTCCGCCCTCTTTTCATCCCTCGTTCTCCCCTCCTCTCCTCCGCTGCAGGGCTTGCTCGGCCTGCCGACCTGGTTTTTGCTGGACGAAGCTCTCAGGATGTTTTTCTACCAGACGGATCAGGACAGCCAGCACCAACCGCGAGCCCTGAGGCGACTCCGCCCACCCACGCGCAAAGTGTAAGCCCCTCCCACCGGCAGGAAATGGAATCCAGTTTTGAAAACAGACGGGGTTGAGGTCGCCTTTGAAGGCAGGCTGCTGATGAAAGGAATAAACGTGTTCCTCTCAGTTCGGCCTCCCAAACGACTTTCAGACTTTAAAGACGCTGAAAGATGAAATAAAAAAACTCCACCAAGTTTTCTATATATTTGTGATTAGCTTAATAACGGCTGTTTATTGATTGGCGGACGATCGGCCAGATTAAAGCTGATTACGTAGCGACGGAAGGAAAAGATGCAAAACTGGGTGTTGAGACGTCTCCGGACCGCTTCCTCATTTGTAACGGCTTCTCTGGCTTCTGATTGGCCCATTTTCCCGGTGTCGGGTTACGCCAGCAGGAGATGTGGTGAAGTTGTAATCTCTCAACGGGAAATGATGCAAAGCTGCAGCTTCATCACTTCCTCTGCAGCCGGCCTCTTCCTCGGCGGGACGCTTCACAGGAAACCAGGACATTCGTCTTCTCGCTCTTTGTCTTTCAGGAAGTCCGTCAAACCCAAAATGGACCTCTTCTCCTCCCCCAGGGCTGAGGTACGATCCTGCCATCGCCATCCCACCTGACTTCCTTCCTTTTTATCAGCCTCATCCGTTCCTTGTTTCGTCTCTTAGGTTTGTCCTCCCTTTCCTTTCCTTTCCTTTCCTTTCCTTTCCTTTCCTTTCCTTTCTCGCAGCCGAACAGTCGGGAATGTTTTTTCCGGGCTCTGATCTCGTTCCTCCCTGCAGACGGGTTTGTGGGGAGCTCCTGCTGGTTCATTATGGACGACCGCCTGCACCCCTGTAGGCGGCGCTGTCAGAGCGTGTAGCCTCGGACAGCTTTAACCTCTGCAGAGAGAAGGGCGTTGGTTCTAATGGCGTGCTGCAGGTTGTGTGTTTGGTGCACGTGGGCATCGCCTCCCTGCAGAACATTCCAGTTGTGGTTCGTTGCCAAATGAAGAGCAGCAGCTCCAGTTCACCCCCCCGCCCCCCCCCCCCCTCCCACACAAAGTTAAAACATCGGTGGGCTCCTCTCACGAAGCACTCGGCCTACTCACCGTTTATTTTAGCTCGCTCTCTCTCTCCTCCTCCCAGAGAGAAGCGAGCGCCGCTCCGTGCTCTTCTGTTTTTCAGAATGCGGTGAAGTGACTTAAGCGCCATCCAAACGTTGGAGGGCGCATCTTAGCGTGTTTACGCCGCGACACTCTGTTCCACTCCACTAACTGTTGCGCCGGGATGAGTAATCGTGTTTGGTCGCTGCGCTGCGAGCTTTCGGGAGCGATTATAATGCAGAGGCAAGAATGCAAGAAAAGATTCAGAATCTAAACGGGATCGTGCTCGCGGCTCGCCGCCATGCTAACGCGGCTCGCCGCCATGCTAACGCGGCTCGCCGCCATGCTAACGCTGGACCGGCTGCGGCCTGCCCTCCAGGCTCTGCTCACAGGCGTAGTGACCAGCTGGTGAACCATGTCTAGCAGCTAATTAGGAATTCTCAGGAAGCACAATAAGAGTCGTTGCTAGATCGCTGCCTTGCTCACCAACGCGCCGCGCCACGTTTACAGGTTTCCCACTCTCCGCTGGTCGTCCGTTAGGGTTCAGGGTTGGGGGACAACATGACATTTCTCAACCCAAGTTGTGACTGTATTGGAACCAACAACCTGCGCGTGTCGTCCACTGACCCTGCAGGAAGTGGGTCACCGGACAGAAAATGCTCTTTCATCTCGCGCAAAGGAGAGAAAGACGTGAACTCTCGTCTTCACCTCCGTAACGAGATGAGGTTTGAACATTCGGGCGGGGCCGGCGCGAGTCTAATTCTGGCGTCTCGGGGGCGCGGCTGAATCTCGGGGGGGGGGGCGTGGCTCTAAATGGCGACAGACGTTTTCTGTCCTTTCACGTGATAAGACCTCAGGGTCAGCGTAATCTCAGCGGATTGTTAATCCATGCAGCTCCCTCGCTCCCCAGGTTCATTAATCTGCCATCAACCTGTAGGCACACGCGCACGTGCACACACACACACGCACACACACACACACACACACACACACACCCCACATCGTCCTTCATTGCAGACACACTTTAAACTGTAATCTTAACATTTATTCCTGCCTAATTAAATACATGTTATTTAATTGATTATTTAAATCAATATTCATTCTGGAGGTTCAGACGTGCCGCTCCTCAAATCCAAACGGAAATCAGCGTGTGATCAGGATCATCATCGCTCCATCAGCCCCCCGCATCGCCGTTAACTTTCACTTTTTGTGCCTCCTCCTCCTCCTCCTCCTCTTCTTCACCTCCCTCCCACTGCTTTAACTGCTCCTCGTTTTTTGGTCTCTCTGTACTCGCCTGATTTTCCTGCTCCCTTAGTTTAACCGTCTCGTTGATTGCTCTCCTGCCGGAGCTGTAATTCTCTCCCATTATCCCAGTTCACTGTGATTACGCTTCTTTCCTTCTTGCAATCTTTTCTTCCTTAATATTTCTTTCAATCATTTTCTCTCTTTTTTCATATCTTGCTCTCTTTCTTCCCTTTTGCGTCTCTTCCTTCCTTCCTTCTTTCCTTTCCTTCCTTCCTCTTCCAGCTGCTACCAGATGCTCTTTCCTCCCTTTCATGTCACTTCCTTCCTCCCTTCCTCCCTTCCTTTCCTTCCTTCCTCTTCCAGCTGCTACCGGATGCTCTTTCTTCACTTTTGTGTCACTTCCTTCCTTCCTTTCCTTCCTTCCTCTTCCAGCTGCTACCAGATGCTCTTTCTTCCCTTTCGTGTCACTTACTTCCTCCCTTCCTTCCTTCCTTCCTCTTCCAGCTGCTACCAGATGCTCTTTCTTCCCTTTCGTGTCACTTCCTTCCTCCCTTCCTTCCTTCCTCTTCCAGCTGCTACCCAATGCTCTTTCTTCACTTTTGTGTCACTTCCTTCCTTCCCTTCCTTCCTTCCTCTTCCAGCTGCTACCAGATGCTCTTTCTTCCCTTTCGTGTCACTTCCTTCCTCCCTTCCTTCCTTCCTCTTCCAGCTGCTACCCGATGCTCTTTCTTCCCTGGAGGATGGACGGCTGTTTGCCGTCTGCTCCTGATCAGCTGACCGTCTGCGTCGACCCTCTGGCCGGTTTGACCACGCTTGAGGCGCTCGCCGATGACGCCGTGTTAATATTCTCCAAAGCGCTTCCTGATCGTGACTCCGATACGAAAACAAATCCGACAGGTGGCCAATCGATCACAGGAAATGATCGATTCCTCAACAACAGCAGCCATCAAACCTCTTCATCACTAAACTTTTTCAGACGGCATCCCTTCGCTCTTCATCTCGCTCCCTCCTCTCGTTTCGCACGGATCCGAACTTTGCGTCGCTCCATCCTCTCTCTCTTTTAAACATCAGCAGTCTTACCTGTCCGTCTGATCTCTTCGTGGTGATGCGTCCGTCTCTCCCTTCTCCTCTCTCCTTCCTCTCCCTTCTCGCTGATCTGTGTGTGTGTGTGTGTGCGTGTGTGCGTGTGTGTGTCCCAGGCGATGTTTGACTTCCGAGGCAACGGTAAAGCGGAGTTGAAGCTGAAGAAGGGAGAGGTGATCTTCCTGCTGCAACGAGTCAACGCAGACTGGCTAGAGGTAAGAACGGAGAGATGGAAACGGAGCGAGAGAGAGAGGGAGGGGGCTGAGAGATGGATGAGTGGTGATGGGAGAGATAAAGACAAGGTGGAGGGGGAGAGGAGACAAAAGGCGAGAAAGAGAGACGGAGGCTTCTCGAGCAGGACGGAAGAGAAAGAAGAGTGGAGGAAGAAGGGAGAGTAAAAGAAGGAAAGGGGGAACGACTTGTTCCTCTCCTCTCCCGACATGTCCAAAAGTATACGGACACAAGCCCAACTTGTAGTTCCTGCGTCTCGGCCTCGCCGCTGCTGTATGACATCATCAGCCGGGCGACTGCTTCTGATGAGGTCATCGGCTCGTAACAATGTCACTTTCCTGAAGATTCACAATGTGGCGTGAGAGTAGAGTCAATAATGCAGCGAAATAAATGGCGGCAGCCGAGGATGACGCTTTGGACGGGGGTCCTCCGCTTTCCTTTAGTGGACACGAGACAGTGCGTGTGTGCGTGTGCGTGTTCACAAGGACACACACAAGGACGGGATCTCGAGAGAAGCCTGTTTGGCTGTAACATCAGGCGGCTATCATGAACGGGATAATTAGAACGCCTCTCTAGCTGCTGGTCCATCACCAACCCGTCTCATCATCGGTCCCTCCTCCCTCTGGGACCCATTTCCTGTCTATCATAATTGCTTCTCTTCCTTCTCTTCCCCCTCGTTCCAGGGAACGGTGAACAATCAGACGGGTATTTTCCCACAATCCTTTGTGAAGATCATTAAGCCCCTCCCAGATGATGACGCAGAAGGCGAGTGTCAAGGCCACACCTACAGTTGCCTGCGCTGCCTCCTGCTCAGCCCGTCCGGAGTCGATACCAGGTCGGGACGATAAAGTTCTGAATGATTCCAGACCTCAGATTCGATCGTTTCTGTTGTCGGGGTTTATACCTACGCTGATGACTGCGTGTTCTTTCTTCCAGAGATGTTTGTGTTCAAGAAGACCTCACTATTCAGCCAACATACAGGGAGCTACTGTCCCGCATGAGGTAGGTTTACCAAATGATGACCTTTCTCTAATTGAAGCCACGTTTCTTCATCGGGACCAGGGTCAGAAATAACAAAAGGTGACCACGAAATATTAAAAACTTTCCTCTGGTGCTATTTATCATCTGAAAACGGGCAAACGTCATGAAAAAAGGTCCGTTGATGTTGCTGGATGTGGTCCGGGTCAAAATGCACCACGGACCGTCCCTGGAGCTCCTGCGTTCGCTCACCAGGTACACGACCAGGGTCGCGGAGCCTTAGTTGGACTTCTGGAAATTCTTTTTGGATGATTGTGATATGTTATATATGCTTTTTCCTAGGTTAAAGCGAGTCCAGCTTAGCAGCAGCCCCACAATAATATCTGGTGCTCTTATTTTGTAGGCAGGGGAACGCGTAAAAAAACAAACTTTTATTTTATTTCTGTGTCGAAGCGAATCACACAAAACACGTCTTCATCCTGCATCCTAGTCGACAATGAGCTGAAGGAACCTTGAAAAGTAGCGGAGCTAAAGGTCAGCTACTTTGCAAACGTTTTTCTAAAATCAAATTGAACATTGAAAATGTTGAAACCTCATTTTCACCCATGTGAAAAAACGTGATGAGAGAAATGGGTGTGAAGAGGCGGCTGGGAAGCCGAGAATTGTTGCGTTCAACCTCGAGTGACTTCCAACACCTTCCAAAGAATGTGATAATGGACCCGAAACGTCTGATTGATGAGGGCTGGACGTGAGACGTGTGGCAGATTCCGTTTGACCTCGGCTTCGTTACGTCTTTAAAGCCATCTCGGTAAATTAGACTTTAAAAATTTTGAATCACAAATGTTCTCACATCTTCCCCGAGTCGTGCTTCAGTCGGGTTTAATTCCAGATGAAACAAGTGGCGCGCACTCGACAGTATGCCCTGAGGGACGCCACGTTTTACCATCTTGCGCTGCAAACTTGGAAATTGCCCATTTGCCAATCATCACCATTTGTCTAATTAAATCCTGCAGGCCCTCTCGCCCCCCCACCCCACCCCACCCCACTCCCACGGCGCCATCATCACCGGATGCTCATTACACTATCATATCTGTTCTTCCTCGTCTTTGATTCTTTCATTCTGCCTCTCCATCGCTCATTATCCGGTCGTTTAGATAGGTGAGCTCCGAGGTGATTAGCCCTCCCAAATCTTAATCAGTTCATTTCTCCCGCTTATCTTCTCATTATTGGTTTTTCTGCATTCAGTATGGTGGCCGGGGGTACGATGGAGGAGACCCTGGGCTTTAATGGAGGATAATGATAACGGGGGAGGAGAGGGAGGTGAAGGTGTGAGGAGCAGGTACGGGAGGAAAGGAGGAAGACATGTTGAACTATAATCACAGCTGCGGCTCACGGCTCTGTGTTGGATGCTGCAGCTGAGCCGTGATGTTGTCGTGGCGACGGGTTCCTGGGAGTCGGTTTCATTTTCCTGCAGCAGCGGGAGTCGGGAACATTCTGAGGTCCGTTCAGGACCAGCGGGCCTTCCATTCCGGGCCGCCGGATGGGTTGCCTGCAGTCAGACGGTTGGTCGGGTTCACAGTCGCTTCCTTCGGCGGTAGAACCGGTTCTAAATATCTGTCCTCACTCTGAACCAGCCGCTTGCTGTGATTATTATTCATTAGAAGAAAAACATTTAAATGTAGGATTGAAAATGCTCAGAAATATCTCTTTCTGTGTTCAGGGACGTCTTCAAGGTGAGTGACGTCGCCCTGAACTACCGCGACCCGGAGGGCGACCTCATCCGGGTCCTGGATGACGAGGACGTCCAGCTGATGATCCAGGAGAGCAGAGGTCAACAGGCCAAAGTCAACAGGCCTGTTAACCAGTTTCCATGGCAACTATACGTGACCCTGGCTTCTGACTTTTCTGTTTACAACACGGAGGCCTGACGGAAGGGGAGAGACGTTGAGTTTTCTCACGTCGGAGTGCTGACTGATCGATTGACGGCTCACACATTTCATTTACTAAACTAATATAACAGCTTCACATTTTGAGTTTTGTTTGTTTGAGTCCACATGCATTAGGAGCTCGTTCTAACATTCAATTATTAATGTCGGTACAATAATAAATAAAGTTTAAAATTCCCGGGATTGGTGAAGTAATGTGGAATATTTTTACTTTTAATGGGAAAACCAATAAAGGCCGAGTCTTTCTCCTCACGCACACTTATTGGTGTTAAATGTTACTCCGGAGGACAATTCTCTCCTCCTTCCTCTCTGCCTCGCTCTCTCTCTACATTCACATTTCATCCACGCGTCTTTCTTTCATTCACTCTTCCCTGCAGGAAATCAGCCGCTCCGAGGCGGTGCGTTCGCTGCGTGGAGCGCCGCGTAAAGGAAGCGCGCGCATTATTAACATTATTAAGTCTATTATTGAATGATTAAACAACGATAAAGTCCATGTTGGTGTCTGCTCGCCCTCATTTCGTCACCACTTCATGCAAAATGGAAAGAAGACATTTGTCTTCTCTGCATCTAATCAGGCTCTAAATGAATGTAATTACAGCCAAAGTCATGTTAGCCTGCAAACTAGCCACATTAGCCAAAGGTGGGGGGGGGGGGGTGGATGTGGATGTGGAAGGAAATTTCATTTTGCGTTTTAATTTCGTTTCTGGATAATCTAATCTATAACAAATGTGTCACGTGACCAGAGACGAGGCTGAAAACCTTCTGCAAAGGTCCAACGTTCACCTGTTTCAACGAAATCAAATCAAATTCTGGGGAAAAACTGACCTTGTGCCGATTTATCTTTTTCTTTCTCCGTGCATGTTGTGATGATGAATCCCCCCCCACCCCACCCTCTTTGTTATAACAAAGTGGTGTTCTTATATTCGTGTTCTTATAGTAGTTAGTGTTGAATTTAGATCTTCATGCAGCCCAGCTGCTGCAAACATGAGGTGCTGCCACCCGCTGGACACAATCAGGTACTGCAGTCAGCTGATGCACGGAGCCCCGGAGTTCTGTGCTGTGTGTGTGTGTGTGTGTGTGTGTGTACGGATTGGTGAGGCGTCATCAGGTGTTTCTGATGAGAGAAGTCGATGATGACTCAAAACATGTCTGCTTTCTGTTGGTCTCGGTTCCAGATGACGACGTTGGAGGTCACCCTGGAGGTCACCCTGGAGGGATGGATCCAATCCCCTCCCAGATTTACTCTTTGGTCCTCGCCACAAGGGGGTGCTGTTGATCTGTGCAGGCGTCCATGCTGCAGAGGCAGAACATCTCTAGCAGCAATCATCATCACCAAGGTCGTCAGCATTCTGATGACACAGTGGTCGTTAACATTTCCATCATTCTGAGTATATTGGGGGGAAACAGTATTGGAATGACACTGACGTCTCCATGGCGATGGCGCGATCATCAGTATGACTGCGATTGACACCTTGTTACAGTCAGAACCGAAGGTCGATGATGAAGCAGTGGAGGAGGCAGAGGAGAGTGTGTCCATCAGAGGACGGGGACAAAGAGTTCACAGTGAAACACGACAAAGACAAGAGGCTGCCGGGAGGTTTCAAAATCTGCTCTCCTGGATCACGGTAAGCCGAGCAAATCATATTTTGTCTGCGGCAGTGACTGGGTTGGGACAGAGTTCAGAAGGTCAGCTTCTGATGAGAAAAAAAAAAGTCCAAGTTCAGGAAATGTAATCAGGAGGAGAAAAAATGTCCCTTCAATCCAGTTATCTGTCCAGGAGGATCAGGGTCCATCAAATCCTGATCACGTAACGGATTCCTATGCATCCTAAACCTAAAAAACTAACCCTAACACTAAACCCCTAAACCCATACTAGCACTAAACACCTAACCCGAACCCCTTCAACCTAAACTAACCCTAAACTAACACTAACACTAAACACCTAACCCGAACCCCTTAAACCTAAACTAACCCTGAACCCGAACCCCTTAAACCTAAACTAACCCTAAACCTAACATATCAATGTTGCATTGTAAACCTAATTCTTAATCTTCTGACGTTCAAACTTGGACATTTGTCTTCCTGCTTCACGTCAAAATGCGGACAGAAGCATTTCTGCACACGCGTATGGAGGACATCCCATAAAAATATTTTTACACCATCAATATAATAGACAAGACAATATATAGCCACTAAATGTTTTATTAAATAATTCTTTTTTTTCCTTATCAAAGTGGTTTCATTTGTGTTTGTGATCCCATTCATTGAAAGGAGAGTCCTTGTGGAGCATTTGAAAGAAGCATCCATTCCAAGGCTCACCTGTAGCCAGTCCGGTATCGTTATTCACTCACTCATCTGGCAGGGTGGCGCAGTGAATGTCCGTAGAGGATGTGGGGGCCATGGATGGTTGTCTGTGTGCCCCCCGCCCCCCCACGCCTTGCAGTCATAGGTGTTGCAGCGCCTATCACAGCTGGCTATGGGCGAGCGGCGGGGTGCACCCTGAACAAGTCACCAGCGCACGATGGGGGGGCCACACAGACAACCATTCATGGCCCCCATGCTCCACCCCCCCCCCCCCCCCCCTACGCCTTGCAGTCATAGGTGTTGCAGAACCTATCGCAGCTGGCTATGGGCGAGCGGCGGGGTGCACCCTGAACAAGTCACCAGCGCATGCTGGGGGGGGGGGGGGGGGGGGCCACACAGACAACCATCCATGGCCCCCATGCCCCCCCCCCACGCCTTGCAGTCATAGGTGTTGCAGCACCTATCACAGCTGGCTATGGGCGAGCGGCGGGGTGCACCCTGAACAAGTCACCAGCGCATGCTGGGGGGGGGGGGGGGGGGGGGGGGCACACAGACAACCATTCATGGCCCCCATGCCCCCCCCCCACGCCTTGCAGTCATAGGTGTTGCAGCACCTATCACAGCTGGCTATGGGCGAGCGGCGGGGTGCACCCTGGACAAGTCACCAGCGACCTGATCGTCTCACCTTAAAGGCTTGGATGGGTCTTCTGATTTCTTAGACCTCCGAAAGACGCCACAGAAAGACCTGAAGACCCGAACAATTATGTTGTTCTTCTGTTTCTTAGCCTTCTCCAGACGTGCCACCAGCATGTCGATGACCATTGTGTAAAGTAGGGTCCTCTCCATGTTCATGTAAACCATCCATGTGTTGTGCATCTTTTTGCAGAGCTTCTTATGGACAGCTTTGGCGATCTTCTCGGCCTGTTGCGCGTCCAACTCCAGAGTGATGGTCGACTCCTGGATCCTGGCGACTAGCAGACTCGTCATCGTCTCAATCATGTCCGCAAAGTCCGCTGCATCAACGTTCATCCTCTCAAAGATCCTTGAGAGGAGCACTGTGATGATCCAGCGACACCGCTTCGCCAAGTCTTCAGGCGACGCTGCTGTTTGGACATCACTCGTGTCTTCTGGACCGCAGACCCTTGCAGTGGGGAGATTTTCCTCTTCCACAGGTACCAAAGGCTCTTCCACAGGTACCAAAGGCTCTTCCACAGGTACCAAAGGCACCCCTTCCATGATGGCAGGGGCCTCTGGCAGCTCTGGAAGAAATTCCTCTTTGTCTTCTGTGGGTTCACAGACGACGGCATCGGTGCCATTTTCTATGTCATATGGCACGTTTGGAGGAATAACATCTACCACCTGCATGTAGTCCTTGCACTCTGACCCTTTCTGAGAGACAATGAGCTCCACTGACGAATCTTCATCTTCTCTCATTTTCATCCAGCAAATAAATTTGCGGATTCTGAGTGAAAATCTCTGCAGGAGCTTCTTGAACTCCTGTATTATGAGAACCTGACTGCTGCTGGGACTTTTGACAACATGCAGCCCACTTGCTTCCGGCGTGTTTGCAGTTTCTCTGTGGCTGCTGCTGGTTCGTATGCTCTTCATAACCTCTTCGGAGACGAGACGGCATATTTTATATGGTGTCTGTGTCCCAACCACCTCTGGAACGCCCATTGTAATGGCAAGGACCGGTGGGAGGACGTTAACCAGCGCTTTGTGGACTTGCTGTTCTTGTGAATTGTGAATTTCATCAAGCTGTGCTGGAGCTTGTTCCAGACCTGCTTGATGCACATTGTCAGCGACGACTTGAATTAAATCTGTGCACATATTCCCAAGCTGTGCATCAGTTTTCGTATCATCGGTCCCTGACTCCAGACTGTCCCATTCTTCATTGGTGACATTTCCCAGGAACGCATGGAAAAGCTCCAGAAGAAGTGACGCAGTTGGTGGAGAGAAGGCCAGGCCCATTCCCTCGGAACTCTGTATAGGTGATTGCTCCTCTGTACTTTGCATCTTACTGTTTTCGTTGTATGAAACTTGAATCTTGAGAGTGTTCTTTGCTTGTATAAATAGGTTCCCTCCAAATGACTTCAAAAGCACATCAAAGCAAAAGTTTGAAAGACTCAAACACATCAAAGCTCAATATCTCCGAGTACATCAAAGGGTTAGGGTTAACCCCGCCCCCAACTACCATCAAAGACAGTTGTATTACACGTTGTAACGTGTAACAGCGGCATGGCAGCAATTTCATCACAAACATGGTCCCATGAAAATTGTGATCTTGGTTCCCATTTACCCCATTTACAAACAATCTCATTTTTAAATGCTGAAGTCTCAAAATTCTTTCTCCGTGCATGTTGTGATGATGAATCCCCCCCTCCCCCCCCACCCTCTTTGTTATAACAAAGTGGTGTTCTTATATTCGTGTTCTTATAGTAGTTAGTGTTGAATTTAGATCTTCATGCAGCCCAGCTGCTGCAAACATGAGGTGCTGCCACCCGCTGGACACAATCAGGTACCGCAGTCAGCTGATGCACGGAGCCCCGGAGTTCTGTGCTGTGTGTGTGTGTGTGTGTGTGTGTGTGTGTACGGATTGGTGAGGCGTCATCAGGTGTTTCTGATGAGAGAAGTCGATGATGAATCAAAACATGTCTTCTTTCTGTTGGTCTCGGTTCCAGATGACGACGTTGGAGGTCACCCTGGAGGTCACCCTGGTGAGGCTGCCTGATCAATGCAGAGCAGACAGACTGTAGGGTCAGGCTGTTCTGCATTGATCAGGGTCCTGCAGGGTCAAGGGTGCACCCTGACGGGAACAAACCATTCTCACCTGCGACCGACCAGGTGCCGCCGCAGGGATGGATCCAATCCCCTCCCAGATTTACTCTTTGGTCCTCGCCACAAGGGGGTGCTGTTGATCTGTGCAGGCGTCCATGCTGCAGAGGCAGAACATCTCTAGCAGCAATCATCATCACCAAGGTCGTCAGCATTCTGATGACACGGTGGTCGTTAACATTTCCATCATTCTGAGTATATTGGGGGGAAACAGTATTGGAATGACACTGACGTCTCCATGGCGATGGCGCGATCATCAGTATGACTGCGATTGACACCTTGTTACAGTCAGAACCGAAGGTCGATGATGAAGCAGTGGAGGAGGCAGAGGAGAGTGTGTCCATCAGAGGACGGGGACAAAGAGTTCACAGTGAAACACGACAAAGACAAGAGGCTGCCGGGAGGTTTCAAAATCTGCTCTCCTGGATCACGGTAAGCCGAGCAAATCATATTTTGTCTGCGGCAGTGACTGGGTTGGGACAGAGTTCAGAAGGTCAGCTTCTGATGAGAAAAAAAAACCTCCAAGTTCAGGAAATGTAATCAGGAGGAGAAAAAATGTCCCTTCAATCCAGTTATCTGTCCAGGAGGATCAGGGTCCATCAAATCCCGATTACGTAACGGATTCCTATGCATCCTAAACCTAAAAAACTAACCCTAACACTAAACCCCTAAACCCATACTAGCACTAAACACCTAACCCTAACCCGAACCCCTTCAACCTAAACTAACACTAACACTAAACACCTAACCCGAACCCCTTAAACCTACCTAAACTAACCCTAAACTAACCCTAACACTAAACCCCTGAACCCATAATAGCACTAAACACCTAACCCTAACCCGAACCCCTTAAACCTAAACTAACCCTAAACTAACACTAACACTAAACACCTAACCCTAACCCGAACCCCTTAAACCTAAACTAACCCTAAACTAACACTAACACTAAACACCTAACCCGAACCCCTTAAACCTAAACTAACCCTAAACTAACACTAACACTAAACACCTAACCCGAACCCCTTAAACCTAAACTAACACTAACACTAAACACCTAACCCGAACCCCTTAAACCTAAACTAGCCGTAAACCCGAACCCCTTCAACCTAAACTAACCCTAAACCTAACATATCAATGTTGCATTGTAAACCTAATTCTTAATCTTCTGACGTTCAAACTTGGACATTTGTCTTCCTGCTTCACGTCAAAATGCGGACAGAAGTATTTCTGCACACGCGTATGGAGGACATCCCATAAAAATATTTTTACACCATCAATATAATAGACAAGACAATATGTAGCCACTAAATATTTTATTAAATAATTCTTTTTTTTCCTTATCAAAGTGGTTGACGTGTGAGTGATGTGACACATGGAGGGGCTTCGCCAGGAGAGCCGAGTGGAGGATCTGTGAAATGTTTCTTGTTACATCAGTGAACTGGAGAAATCCAGACTCTGAATGAAGTGACGCTGCGACGCTAAGGCCTGATGCTAGCGACGCTAAGGCCTGATACTAGCGACGCTGAGGCCTGATGCTAGCGACGCTGAGGCCTGATGCTAGCGACGCTAAGGCCGAGATCCGGAGCTATTTTGCGGACCCAAACCGATTTCACGAGGAAGTAAAGGCGCGCGGGTGGACGGGACAGTAACAATCGAATCCAAGGAAAAATATCGGCTTTGGATTTTTTCGACTTGGATCTAATTTTGGAACTCGGTGGTGTGGTTGTTCGTCGTGTTGCGGCTTTACCTCAGCCGACAACTTCAGGAAGTGCGAGTAACTTAGCCTGAAGTAAAATGCCACCGAAATCCAAACAAGATGGAAGAAATGAAGACGATCCAGTATCGCTCGCACAAGTTAAAGAAATGCTGCAACAGCAGCAGCAAGAAAACTTTAAAGGCTTTGTCAAAATGATAATGGACTCCACTAACACTAGGCTGGAGACATTAACAAAAGATGTACAGGGAATAAAAACAAGCTTGCAATTTACTCAGAAAGAGGTGGATGACATCAAAACGAACAACGCTAAACAAGCTAATCACTGCAATGCTATACAGACAGATTTGTCCAAACTTTGTGACAGTTTGCCCGCTGTCACTGATAAGATGGAATATCTGGAGGGACAGTCCAGACGGAACAACTTGGTCTTTGATGGGATAATCGAGTCACCTGGAGAGACTTGGTCTGAGACAGAGGAAAAGGTGAAAAGCGTTTTGGTAGAGAAATTACAGATACGAAAGGACGTGGAGCCGGAGAGAGCACACCGTATGGGAAAACCTGCCGGAGATAGGCCCAGGCCTATTTTGGTGAAGTTTTTAAGGTATACGGACAGATCAATCATACTTCAACATACCAAGAACCTGAAGGGAACCAAGATCTACATAAATGAAGACTACACAGATGTCGTGAGGAGGAAGAGGAAAGAGCTGATGCCAGACCTGAGAGCCGCCAGAGAAAGAGGAGACATCGCTTATCTACGACATGACAAACTGATCATTCGCCCTCGCAACAGTGCTTCAAAGTAGATGCGACAACAGCAAGCAGCCAGCCAGCCAGCCAGCCAGCCAGTATGGGTAACTACGCGCACAAGTTCAATGACAGAACACACAACATTCATGCATCCTGGAATTATGAATGTTCAACAATGGATTAACGAACGTGACGATCTGGAAATAAACCCTTTTTATTACACTGATCATCATCCACAGGACATTGAAAATGACATTGATCCAGAAAATAACCTTCTCATTAACATGAATAACAAATGCCACTATTATACAGAAGGTCAATTTAACGATACTATCATTTCTAGAGACAAAATATCAATAATTCACTTTAACAGCAGAAGTATGTATGCTAACTTTGATCATATAAAATATTTCCTAAGCCAGTTCACACAGTCTTTTAGCATCATTGCTATCTCAGAGACTTGGATGAATAGTGAAAGGGGTATTGACTTTGAGCTGGATGGTTATGAACTGGTGTATGTGAATAGAGAAAATAAGGAGGGTGGTGGCGTTGCATTGTTTGTGGACAGGAAGATGCTTTTCAAAGTTGATGAAAAACGGTCTGTGGTAGTGGATAATGTTCTTGAATGTATTACGATAGAAATATTATTAGAGAGAAAGAAAAATGTCATTGTGAGCTGCATGTACAGAACACCAGGTTCAAATATAGACCTGTTCAGGGACTGGATGGAAGATAATTTTTCCATGAATCAAAAAGTCACGTTTATTTGTGGTGACTTTAATATTGATTTACTGAACCAAAATGAACATAAAATAACAAATGAATTCATCAACACATTATACAGTTTAAGTCTTTATCCTAAAATCACCTAACCCGAACCCCTTAAACCTAAACTAACCCTAAACCTAACATATCAATGTTGCATTGTAAACCTAATTCTTAATCTTCTGACGTTCAAACTTGGACATTTGTCTTCCTGCTTCACGTCAAAATGCGGACAGAAGCATTTCTGCACACGCGTATGGAGGACATCCCATAAAAATATTTTTACACCATCAATATAATAGACAAGACAATATATAGCCACTAAATATTTTATTAAATAATTCTTTTTTTTCCTTATCAAAGTGGTTTCATTTGTGTTTGTGATCCCATTCATTGAAAGGAGAGTCCTTGTGGAGCATTTGAAAGAAGCATCCATTCCAAGGCTCACCTGTAGCCAGTCCGGTATCGTTATTCACTCACTCATCTGGCACGGTGGCGCAGTGAATGTCCGTAGAGGATGTGGGGGCCATGGATGGTTGTCTGTGTGCCCCCCGCCCCCCCACGCCTTGCAGTCATAGGTGTTGCAGCGCCTATCACAGCTGGCTATGGGCGAGCGGCGGGGTGCACCCTGAACAAGTCACCAGCGCACGATGGGGGGGCCACACAGACAACCATTCATGGCCCCCATGCTCCACCCCCCGCCCCCCCACGCCTTGCAGTCATAGGTGTTGCAGCGCCTATCGCAGCTGGCTATGGGCGAGCGGCGGGGTGCACCCTGAACAAGTCACCAGCGCATGCTGGGGGGGGGGGCACACAGACAACCATCCATGGCCCCCATGCCCCCCCCCCCACGCCTTGCAGTCATAGGTGTTGCAGCACCTATCACAGCTGGCTATGGGCGAGCGGCGGGGTGCACCCTGAACAAGTCACCAGCGCATGCTGGGGGGGGGGGGGGGGGGGGGCACACAGACAACCATTCATGGCCCCCATGCCCCCCCCCACGCCTTGTAGTCATAGGTGTTGCAGCACCTATCACAGCTGGCTATGGGCGAGCGGCGGGGTGCACCCTGAACAAGTCACCAGCGCATGCTGGGGGGGGGGGCACACAGACAACCATTCATGGCCCCCATGCCCCCCCCCACGCCTTGCAGTCATAGGTGTTGCAGCACCTATCACAGCTGGCTATGGGCGAGCGGCGGGGTGCACCCTGGACAAGTCACCAGCGACCTGATCGTCTCACCTTAAAGGCTTGGATGGGTCTTCTGATTTCTTAGACCTCCGAAAGACGCCACAGAAAGACCTGAAGACCCGAACAATTATGTTGTTCTTCTGTTTCTTAGCCTTCTCCAGACGTGCCACCAGCATGTCGATGACCATTGTGTAAAGTAGGGTCCTCTTCATGTTCATGTAAACCATCCATGTGTTGTGCATCTTTTTGCAGAGCTTCTTATGGACAGCTTTGGCGATCTTCTCGGCCTGTTGCGCGTCCAACTCCAGAGTGATGGTCGACTCCTGGATCCTGGCAACTAGCAGACTCGTCATCGTCTCAATCATGTCCGCAAAGTCCGCTGCATCAACGTTCATCCTCTGGAAGATCCTTGAGAGGAGCACTGTGATGATCCAGCGACATCGCTTCACCAAGTCTTCAGGCGACGCTGCTGTTTGGACATCACTCGTGTCTTCTGGACCGCAGACCCTTGCAGTGGGGAGATTTTCCTCTTCCACAGGTACCAAAGGCTCTTCTACAGGTACCAAAGGCACCCCTTCCATGATGGCAGGGGCCTCTGGTAGCTCTGGAAGAAATTCCTCTTTGTCTTCTGTGGGTTCACAGACGACGGCATCGGTGCCATTTTCTATGTCATATGGCACGTTTGGAGGAATAACATCGACCACCTGCATGTAGTCCTTGCACTCTGACCCTTTCTGAGAGACAATGAGCTCCACTGACGAATCTTCATCTTCTCTCTCTTTCATCCAGCAAATAAATTTGCGGATTCTGAGTGAAAATCTCTGCAGGAGCTTCTTGAACTCCTGTATTATGAGAACCTGACTGCTGCTGGGACTTTTGACAACATGCAGCCCACTTGCTTCCGGCGTGTTTGCAGTTTCTCTGTGGCTGCTGCTGGTTCGTATGCTCTTCATAACCTCTTCGGAGACGAGACGGCATATTTTATATGGTGTCTGTGTCTCAACCACCTCTGGAACGCCCATTGTAATGGCAAGGACCGGTGGGAGGACGTTAACCAGCGCTTTGTGGACTTGCTGTTCTTGGGAATTGTGAATTTCATCAAGCTGTGCTGGAGCTTGTTCCAGACCTGCTTGATGCACATTGTCAGCGACGACTTGAATTAAATCTGTGCACATATTCCCAAGCTGTGCATCAGTTTTCGTATCATCGGTCCCTGACTGCAGACTGTCCCATTCTTCATTGGTGACATTTCCCAGGAACGCATGGAAAAGCTCCAGAAGAAGTGACGCAGTTGGTGGAGAGAAGGCCAGGCCCATTCCCTCGGAACTCTGTATAGGTGATTGCTCCTCTGTACTTTGCATCTTACTGTTTTCGTTGTATGAAACTTGAATCTTGAGAGTGTTCTTTGCTTGTATAAATAGGTTCCCTCCAAATGACTTCAAAAGCACATCAAAGCAAAAGTTTGAAAGACTCAAACACATCAAAGCTCAATATCTCCGAGTACATCAAAGGGTTAGGGTTAACCCCGCCCCCAACTACCATCAAAGACAGTTGTATTACACGTTGTAACGTGTAACAGCAGCATGGCAGCAATTTCATCACAAACATGGTCCCATGAAAATTGTGATCTTGGTTCCCATTTACAAACAATCTCATTTTTAAATGCTGAAGTCTCAAAATAAAATGAAACAAAACTAGAACGCACGCATCAGAGCGGGCATTTCATCAGTGACGCGATGTCGTCACTTTACTGGGATCTGCTCCATGTCAAATTAAGGGATAGCCACCATACCCTTCCTTAATTTAGCATCATCCCCAAGAAATCTGTCTTCAAGGTTAAATATGAGTGAATGTTATAATAATAAATTCATTTAACATGCTGATCAAAATACCTGTATCAATTCTAATGAGTGTGTGAATATAAGCAAATATTTTTCTTCTCATGTCGCTGACTGCGACTTGCAGGTGTCCTCCAGTGCTGCAGATGGCGCTGTTCATTCTGATGTACTTTCACTGTAGTGGACGTCCGTTGGGGCAGTCAGTGCTGTCTCCTGTCTGCTGAAACATAATGAACCACTGTTGAAAAGAAAAGACGGAAAGACGGTTCTGAATGATCCGTGTTTCCCTCACGGCCGAACGCTCTTTTCATTCTCGTCCCGTCTCCTTTGTCCCCGCTGGGCCATGTTTGCGTCTCCCGTTATTCTCTCCGTCCTCTTTCTGAATGCCATTGTCTCGCCGCTGCTTCCTCTCCGGTTCCCTCCTTCTGCTGCACCGGCATCTGAAACAAAAGGGGGAGGGGTGAAAGCCTTTGTTCTTCAGTGACTTTACATCTGATGTGAGGGCGGAAGCTTTTTCATGGTCCAAACTGTAATTAGGCTTTGCTCGTACAATAAGCCGCTGCCCTTGATGGGGCCCCGTGAGGATCAACGACGGAAGGCCTCCTCTTCCTCGCTGCTCACCTCAGGTTATGACGGCGGCCTTCAGGGCGACCTTTTAATGCAGTGCAGCCAAATAATTAAAAACCGAAGAAGAAAAATGATCGGGGAAGCGGATGGATCCATCGGGGCTGCAGCTTCCGACGCTTCAGACCTTCATCGCTCTGACTGATGTGTGCGTGTGTATGTGTGTGTGTGTGCGTGTACTACTGTAAATGTACAGTCAAGTGTCTCACTCTTCCTCTTCCTGCACTAACATCTGGATGGGTTCTGTTCTGGCGGCCTGGAGTCAGAGCCGGATCAGGTCTGGGCCGGATCCCAGGTCTCCTCTGTGGATTGAGTGGATCTGCGTCTCGGCCGTTTCACCGATAATCCACTCTAACTGTCTTCATAATCGATCCTTTGTGTGGGCGTGTCGTCGCCGCCGGGCCTCCGGGCCTCCGGGCCTCCAGCCTGGTGAAGCCGCGCCGCTCATTGTTCCTTCCGGTTCCGGCTGTCGCTGCGTCACCGGGAAACTCCGGAATTTCAGGCACGCACTTCGTACTTCCTGTGTTTTTCCCGTGTTGCTAAGGTAGCACTTCCTGTTTCCAATGCTGGAAACACTGCCTGGATGCAAAACACACATTCACGCACGTCATGGTTCTGTTCAAAGGCACGGCGGTGTCGCATCCCGGACCCGTCCTCGCGGTTTCTTCATCTCCGTCACGGCGTCTGCAGAAACGGACGGTGCTGCTCTACAATCAGAGCAGGGTTCTGACCCCGGCAGGGTCACGACGGGGAGCCGACACACCGCCCTGCTGTCTGTCACACTCACTGTGTGGCAGCACACACACACACACACACACACACGCACACACACACACACATTCTTAGAGTCTTAGTCATTTGTTCACAGAAAACACCATTGTCAACATCCAGAGAAACAGACAGCTGGTCCCGGTGCGGTCTGGTTCTGGGCTGGTACTGCTGCTTTGTGGGGGGGCGGGGCGGGGCGGGGGGGCTGCACTGATGGAGAGTGAAAGGAAGAAGTGTTCGAGTGTAACACTGCTGACGTCAATCCTTCCTGGGGAGGATTCCTAGCAGCTCGGACAAGAAGCGGAGAGCAAGAAGGGGGCGTTTACTGTCCGACTGTTTCAGCAGCTTCTCCTACAACTGTTTCAGCAGCTTCTCGTCTGTTTCAGCAGCTTCTCGTCTGACTGTTTCAGCAGCTTCTTGTACGACTGTTTCAGCAGCTTCTCGTCCGACTGTTTCAGCAGCTTCTCGTCCGACTGTTTCAGCAGCTTCTCGTCCGACTGTTTCAGCAGCTTCTCGTCTGTTTCAGCAGCTTCTCGTCTGACTGTTTCAGCAGCTTCTTGTACGACTGTTTCAGCAGCTTCTCGTCCGACTGTTTCAGCAGCTTCTCGTCTGACTGTTTCAGCAGCTTCTTTTTACACTGCACCAAACGCACACTGATGATATGCAGGCACACGCACATGTACCTGCACATGTACCCTATTTGTACATGCAAATAGGGTAAACGGTGCAGTATCATTCACGGAAAGGACACAATTTAAACACGGGTCCAAATGCACACATCGGCACCGCCACGGAGGTTCTGTGTCTGACTGTCTGCGGACGGATCCTGATGAAATGTTCAGCAAACGTTGGGATTAGAGGGTGAGACGGGCGGATCAGGGTCATTACGGAGAGAGAGAGAGTGGCGAGCGATAAACAGGACCGATCACAGGAGGAGAGGAGGGAATGTTTGGGATAAGGAACAGCGTCATTCCTCTTCCTTAGAACTGGGGGGGGGGGGGTGTCCGTATACTTGTGGCCACATTGTTCTCCACATTCCACAATAGTAGTAATTTATAAACCTTAAGTTAATTTTGTTTTGGATTTTTAAAGGTTTTTCTTCTTTCCTCACATTTCAAGCGTTCATAACTCGATCCCACAAAAACAGACTGAAGTTCTATCGAACGAAAATGAACCGAATGAGTCATGATGGTATGAACTGAGGTTAATTTCAGTCGTTCAGTCACAAAAAATGTCTGGTGGTGTGTGTGTGTGTGTGTGTTGCGACACACGTGCTGCCTTACACCACATCCCATCAGAAACCAGAGACAAATATATTTCTGTTTTGAGCGAACGAGCGCTTCCCCTTTCCGTCTTGCTTCCCCTCGTCTTTTCATGTAAAGAACGAGAGCAGAGCGGCGTGATTCTAAAGGCCGGATGAAAGAAGCGGGAATATATGAGGGGGGGGGATCTCAGCACTTCTCTCTCAATAAAGGGGTCCAGAGAAGAAATGCACAAACCCTCGCTTCCCGTTTCACTTCTGTAAACTTGGTGAAATGGGAATGAGCCAGCGTGTGGTTACCGTAACCAAGAGCCCCCCGGCACAAATAAAGGCCCTTCCTGTAACGTCTGGGAGTCCCGGGGAGCCGCCGCCGCCGCCGGCTGCACAAGTAGGGTCGGGGTTAATGAACAACCGGGTTCGGGGTCCGAGAGCAAACAAACTCTCAAGTAGTTTGAGGCCGTGCAGGTCAAACCCGTGACCAGGCCCGGAGGTCTGAACGCTCGTTTCCCGTTGGACAAAGATTATTATTCACCAGAACCCGCGTGCACATGTAGCCCGGTTAAAAAAAGAAAGCCGTTGCACGCCTGCGTCCATCCGTGTGCGGAGGAGAGGTTTGGGAAGATGGTTCTGAGTGACGGATGCAAGAGGAAAATCTTTCTCTCTTGATTCTGACTTCAGCTCCCTGTGAGATAATAACAGGAAACCGAACAGGATGACGGGCGGGAAGACGGCGTTCCCAGCCATTGTGTGTGCAGCGGGAATGGCGGTGAAAATGGAGCGAGGGTAGAGCCGCCTTGTGCGTTGCTTTTGCGCTTCGTGCTACGATCTTTACGAGGGATTGATGTTTTGTGTGAAGGTGAAGTCCTTTCTGCTGCTCTCCAGGGTTCATGGCTTCATCAACCGATAATTGTGTATCATCAGATTTCTCGCCAGCTGGGAAAATTCATGTCGTCATCGATGAGCAAAATGAAGTTATTGAGTCACAATAAGGACAAAATCACTTTGTGAGGCTGGGAGATCACAAACGGTTACAAACTGACTGTTATAAAATGCTGGGGTCCGTCTCTGGTGAAATGCGAGATACGCTAGTTTTTGTGTAATCCTTGCATGTGCATTCTTTGTCAGCAGGATTACACAAACGCTGTGTCCTGTGACGGAGGGCGGACGGAGGACGAAGCGTAGGCGATTGACGGAGCTGGAGCCGAAACGCCCTCGCTGAACATCTCCTCCAGGCCAAACCGCTAGCCCTGCGCAGGCTAACGCCGCTGTGGTGAGACTGCGTCTGTTTGTACAGCGTGTCGCCGTGAGGTGGGGTGGGGTGGAGCGGTCATTTGGGTTTTCCTCCAGACCGTGAAACAAGCGCAGCGAGGAAGATTCACTTCCCCATCTGAACAGACCATAATACGGAAACAAACAGCCAAAACTTCCAGGAAAAAATTATTTAAAAATCTGAATCCATGGAACTTTTTAATCACAAAATATGCATCTCATACACACCAGGAAGTCAGGAAGGTGTGTGTGTGTGTGTGTCTACCTGCAAAAAGGTGTCCTAACCGCCGTGACCCCTCCACCAACTGTGTGTGTGTGTCTTGTCGAGTGTGCGTCAAATGTAGGCGGGCCAACCGCACCGTTTACCCTCCACGCCACGGTGTTACCTGGGAGGTGGTCGGTGACCCTGATTGGTCGTTAGGCCGGACGCAGCGCCAGGACACACACTCTCCATTTGTTTCACACACACTCGTCATGGGGTCACCACAGGGGTGGCAGGCAGCCACACGTGCGCACACACACACACACACACACACACATCACAGTTCACCGGTAGCAGGGAGTCAGTCCGGCCCGGGTGACCCGACTGAACCTTGGCTCACCCTCCTTGGTTCATTGCACCGCTCAGCCTCACACCTAGCTGAGCGCTGGCCGGTGGAAGAACCTGCAGGGGTCGCGACCTCAGCAGGAAGGTGTAAAAGAATGAAGGGCAGAAACGGGAAAAGGGAAAACGAATGACAGCAGCAGATTTAGAGGAACTACAACCGGCTTGGTTTAACGTGAAACGTTCAGTGTCTGAAAACGTTTGGTCAGCAAAACGCTCGTTCACGCCACCGATGATGTCACGGCGCTAGCGAAGGTGACGGATAGCGAGAACACGATGGAGCTGCCAGTCAGAGCTGTGAAGGACGACTCCGGATGAAAAACCATTTAATGGTTCCTAAACTTTGAGGAACTGAATTGAAACGCGCGTGTGCCGTTAAGGCGCGTTAAAATGTCTGCTGGTGACGCTCACGGCTCCGCCTCCAGGTAAATCCCATTTCCTTGTGTCTAAACATAAATCGCTGGTTTCCAGGCGACGGCTCGGACTCGCAGGATTCCTGCACGGCTGTAAGTGTGTGTGTGTGTGTGTGTGTGTGTGTGTGTGTGTGTGTGCTGGCGTTGCAGGGGAGACCGTTTCAGCGGACATTAAAGAGCGGCGCCTCTTTAATGTCCGCTCTCGTCTACCTTCCTACCTGCTCATTTCATCCATGCTTCCCTCCATCTGTTCCGTTTCTCTCCTCTTTTCAGTCCACTCCTCCTCCACCCTTTCCTTCTCCCTCTCGCCTCCTTGCAATCCGTCTTCCGTCCATCCCCCCCCCCCTCTCCGCTGTCTCTCTTTCACCATACGATACCCCTCTGTTGACGTGTCCGTCTGCGGGTTGCTATAGCAACCGGACATTTCTGCTGACCCCTGCTTTGCTTTGGTGACGGAGCTGCAGGACATTCTGTCACAGGGCAAAGATTAGCCCACCGACGTATTTTTAAATCCATCCAACGCTCGCTCGCACAAATACACGCACAAATACACACACAAATACACGCACAAATACACACACAAATACACACATGCGTGCAAATATATTTTTTTTACATTTTTTTTTTATTATTAAAAATAACATTCATAACAGTAACATGTGTACAACCAATAATTAGAACGTCCGCACCAATAATTACACTTAAGATCTGGAGGATTTCGTATCCTCCTCTTTTTTTTAATAAGTTAAGAAATAAAGTTTTCTCCCCTCCCCACAGAAATGATCTTCTGGAAGCTTCTACGCATACAGTGTCGGCTATAACTGGCTGGCAGCGGCCTCTAGCAGCCTCGTGTTAATGTGGATATTCGCAGCGCGTTATCTCTATGCAGGCGTCGGGCTGCTGTCCCGTTCGGATCAGAACCAGCAGGTTACCGATATTCTCCGGTACACGAAGCTACAGGACAGAGCACATGGTCAGTGTGCGGCTACTCCAGTGTTAGATAAAGTTAGATTCAGACATAATGTTTGGCACCGAGGCCCGAGCTGCACTCGCCAGTATCCAGTCATCGTCCCAGTGGAGAAATCCAGTTCTCCACGTCTCCAGTTTCAACTTCAGCTCCATATTTAGCAGCCAATAATGACTTCTTAGTCCAAGTCTGAGTCACGGCTCTCCATTCGTGGCACAATTACTAGCGGGGGGGGGGGGGGGTTAGCTGTCAAATGTGTTTAAGCAGCCAATCAATGGCCGCCGAATGCAAGAAGAGCCCACCGGTCTGGCCTCGGGTAACGGATGGGCTCCCATCGATCCGTGATGATGGGATTTGCAGTTCGTACAAATGGAATCCAGTGTTTAGCGTGACAAATGTCCTCTCCCGCTGAGGAGTTCGTCCGATTGCGCTCGTCCTGTCCGTGAAGCCGGACGCTCAGCGGCAGCTCTACATGATCATGGCCCTGATGGCTGCTTTGCTGATACGCTTGCGGCGCTTCCTCCTGCGGCGAGGCGAGGCCGGTCGGAACGGGGCCCGGCGGTCCGAGGCCGAGACGGGCGGAGCCACGGTGGACGGCGCTAGAGGAAACCGAGAGAAGGAACACAGACGTTGACACCAAACAGCTAGTTTTCGGCTGTCACCACGGTTCGCATGTTGCCTAGACGAACACCGATATCTGAGATGTTGTGTTTGACGGGTTGGCAAGAAAAATCACACTCCTGGGAATCTCGCACCTCTCGCGCACGCCAAGTCGTAATTTCCTGCTGTTCCTGTCTGAGGCCGACAACGGACGTATCAGCTGTTCTCATCAGGTGGTCACATATCTGTTAGCAAACTCCACCTCCAGTTTGTCTCAGCGGAGTCATAAGCCACCGCCACCGCCATGCCACGCCCACGCCCACGCCCACGCCCACGCCCACAGTCGCCCACACTCCCCCACACTCCCCCACAGTCTCCCACAGTCTCCCACACTCCCCCACACTCCCCCACACTCCCCCACACTCCCCCACACTCCCCCACACTCCCCCACACTCCCCCACTGAGCTGTACCTGCATTTAATGTGCTGGGTTTGGGCCTCTGCTGAGGATGATGTGGATGAAGAGCAGTCTCCTGATCCAGTTCCGTCTGTACCGTCCCCTCTGTTGAATGTCTGTCCCCACCGGTCGCGTTTGAGTCTTTATCTGTTCCCTGATTGGCCGGCTCCGCCCCGGCCGAGTCGCCGCTGTTGGCTGACCCACTTTCCTCTCTCTGGTTCCCGTCTTTTGGACCGGCTGTCTCCGCCTCCGTCTGCCTGTGAGTTGTGACCGCTGCTCTTACTTGGCTGGTCACTGAGTCCTTCTGATTGGTGGACATGGGAGGGGTGGGGCTTCGTTCTGATTCGGGCATCTGGGCCGTGGTTCCGGGTGGGGAGGCGCTATCTGATTGCGGGGCGTTCAGTCGGTACTGTGTCCTCAGCTCGATGTCCTCTGCTGCTCCGTGGCCGTCCTGCTGTGGACGCTGATGAAGATGATGATGATGGTGATGCTGATGCGCACCACTCGCCTCTCTGTTCCCGTCGTAGCCGCTGCCGTGTCCGACCTGCTGTGGACTTCCCATGATGCTGTGCTCCGCCCTCGCTTCGGATGGCCGGCCGCTGACCGGCCCAAGCCCCCCAGCGATGGACGGAGGCGCCCCCGGCTGCATGTGGGCGGATACCTGGTGGGCCTTCGTCGTCCAGTGCACCAGGTGGGTGTAACTGCCCTGCTGCCACTGCCTTGCCGCCGGCTCCTCTGGGCGGTAGGGCTGCTGGTTGTGCTTCAGGTCGTCATGGCGATGCAGGTCGGCCTTGGTCGTGTGAGTCTTTGGTGGAGAGGGGTGGACGGTTCGGGGGAGGGTCATAGGAAGGTGGGAGGATGGAGGAGGCTGCAGCGGCGAAGCCAAGTTCGGGTTGGAGGCGCGAGGAGCAGTAACCGAGGAGGAGGAGGAGGAGGAGGAGGGAGGCTGGCACCTGCAGCTGACGTGGTCGTCCACCGAGATGACGGCTTTGTCGTACTGGGCTTTCCTGTTGATGAACTGGATCTTTATCACCTGGAGAAGATGCAGAGAGAACGCAAAACTTCAGGCAGGAAATCCCAACGGTGGTCCGACAGAAACGGATCCCAGGCGGCGCCTCAAGCGGATTCTAAACGGGTTGCGGAGGCGTGTCGTGGCAGGTAACCGCCAGCGCAGAAATCTGCTTTCAATCGGCGCGCCGAGGCTCCGACCGGCGGTGCTTTCAAAGGGATGAACGCAGAACGACTTGTTCTCCGAGTCGACGCCCACCTGAGCGTGAACGCCAGCTCTAATGATTACGTTCGGCTTCTCCGCAGGTGTCTGTGTGTGTACCTGCATGTATCTGCTGTGTGTACCTGCAGGTATCTGTGTGTGTACCTGCAGGTATCTGCTGTGTGTACCTGCAGGTGTCTGTGTGTGTACCTGCAGGTATCTGCTGTGTGTACCTGCAGGTGTCTGTGTGTGTACCTGCAGGTATCTGCTGTGTGTACCTGCAGGTGTCTGTGTGTGTACCTGCAGGTGTCTGTGTGTGTACCTGCATGTATCTGCTGTGTGTACCTGCAGGTATCTGCTGTGTGTACCTGCAGGTATCTGTGTGTGTACCTGCAGGTATCCGCTGCGTGTACCTGCAGGTGTCTGTGTGTGTACCTGCAGGTATCTGCTGGAGGTGACGCTGGGGACACACTGCAGCATCCTGGTGTTGCAGCAACCGGAGCACCGCTGCACCTCCACGCAGTTCGGCCAGAGCATGAAGTTGGCGTTGCGGCGGTCCAGCATGGACCTCGTGACCTCCATGACCTCCGTCCGGGTTTTGCAGGCCGCCTGCTGGGCCAGCTGGGCGTCTACTGGTGAGAGTAGAGAGGTGAGAGATGCATAGGGCAGAAAGGGAGGGGGGGGGGTAAATGTGGAAGCCTACCGAGACTTCTCGCGACACGCCCGTGGGTGTGGTTTGGGAGTACATCGTGCTCGTCTTCTTCCTCTTCTTCTACGGAGACAACGGGAGACGAGGGAGGAGTGGAGACAAAGGAAGGAATGAGACAAACACACAAAGAACGCCGGCGTGATGCTTCCCGACTTTTATCTGGCCAGGACTTTTCCAAAGCCGAGGGGAAGTCTGGAAACACGAGAGACCGCTCGGTCACTTTTTAGCCGGGCTCATTGTTCGCCGCACACAGGAAGACATTCTTCTCCTTCTGCTAAAACAATTAGGCTTTTTCTGCCACAATTTGTCCTTGGGCTGTGGAGAATAGTGTTGAGGAGAGATATGGGTTGCTAAATTTAGCTCGTGTGTGTTTGCACGCTAACATATGTCTGAAACTCCTAATTATATCCCTGGACTGCTTCTGGTCACGGATGCGTCCTTCGGTTGCCTGTTAGCACTAATTAGCATTCTGCTGCAGGGGGGGGGGGGGCTTCCTTCTTGTTCTCTCGGATTCTAATTTTATCCGTGCATGTGCATGTGAGTGTGCGTGTGCATGTGCGTTTAAATGTTTAAAGAATTCCTCTCTTCCTCTTTTGTGCATTTCTTAACATGCGACCCGTTTCATTCGACGGATGCCAACAGTTAGCATTAGCATGTAGCCACATGGGCGTGGGACAAGTTAGGACAGAAGCCTCCTCTGGGGACTAGGAACATCCGGAGCAGACTGCGGATCAAACTCAGACTTCGAGCCACTTCCACGGTCGCTGCTGTGTTATTTATGCATTCGGGAATGATCAAAGGACCTCCGATGAATATATGCATGCGTGACTCAGAAGGAGAAGTTGCCTCGTGTGTGCGTCTGACTGTTGGGGGGGGGGGGGGGGGGGGTTCACGTTCATCTATATTTCAAAAACCCAGGGAGTCGGAGAACGAGGCCGTGACCTTGTGCTGCAAGTTTTCCTCATTAAGCAGCTTCGTCATTCCTGCAGCCGCCGCTGGTAAATATTTCTTTGACGTGGTGCTAATGCTGCATTCCTGTCTCTTCAGGCGTCTGTGGACTCTTCCGTGCATGTGTGTGTGTGTGTGTGTGTGTGTGTGTGTGTGTGTGTGCTGGTCATTAGTACCTAATGCGTTAGACTCCTGCTGCAGCAGCAGCTTCAGGTCGTCCACAGAGGCGATGGGGGAGTTCCTCACCAGGTCAACCAGCGACGGAGGGAGCGGATCACCCTGCGGAGACGGACCCGGTTATTGATCCGAATTGATCTATTACCGCAGCCAAGGAGGTTCTGTTTTGGTGCCGTCTGTCTGATTGTTAGCAGGATTACAGGGAAGAACTGCTGGATGACTAAAACTCAGAAGACGAGTAAAGATCAAAGAGCACGGGTGGAGCGAGGGAGCGGCACGCAGAGAGTGAGAGCGGCTGCATCGCTTCTTCCTCCTGCTCCAGTTTCACTTCCTGCTGCAGAGGAAGTGATGGTTGTGCTGTTTGTTGCTGCTGCCGTCACGCTCCTCGTCTGTTTAGCCACAAACACGCCGCCGTGGCACAGGAAACGAGCATCGTGCCGATCACCGAGGAAACATCGACAGAAGAGAAAGCATTCATTGATCCGCCGCTGAGCTGTGGCTTTAAAACGACTGACATGCCGTACGTTGCAGTCGAGAAGGAAGCCAGGCTGGATCTTCCTCGGGGACTCGTGTGTTTGGCTTCCGGAGAGGATCAAACGCTGAATACGCGGCGTTCCGTGTCACGCTTGGCTGTAAGATGCCCAACCTCGGAGCGCCGTCACCTCCCAGATAGAGGCCGGAACAAATTAAGGAGTGTTCGGAATGCGAGGGGAAAACATTTTGCCTGCGTCTCCGTGACGCCCTGAAGACACTCGTTTTATGGCTTCAGCCATGTTCCGACATCCAAGCGAACATCTGGAGGAACATCTGGGCCGCCGCTCCCAGAAGGCGGGAGTGAAACGGGTGGAGAGCGGCCAGCGAGAGCATTGGCTGACATCCGTTCACTTTCTTTTCATGCTGGGCCGACTTGATATCACGACTTTCTATTTACATTCTCTGGAGCGTCGAGAACGTTTAATTTAAATCTATGACGCCACAACGGAATAAATCGACCAACTCTTCCGGGTTCCAGCCACAGAAGCTCCCGATAAAGGTCGTCGTGTTTATCCAGAAGGTTAACCTCTCCTGACCTTTGACCGATAACGTGTGCTCATATTTGTTCATCCTCTCAGATCAAAAAGGACTGAAACATGTCTTTAATTGTCATTTAGGTCGCTCTCATTTTCATTTCTCATCTCCTCTCGCTGGCGGCGGCGACGACGATGCCTGGATGACTTTCCGGAGCCCTTGGCTGACCCAGTTAAGCAAACACACACACACACACACACGCACACACACACACACACACATTCTCCCCCGTCTTTTCCAGTTCACACACAGATGCTCCAACCCTTAACTCTCCTCCCAGTGTGTCCAGAGATTATTCTGTAACAAGGCATCATTACAGCGGCAGAGTTCATCCTGAACAAACACACACACACACACACACACACACACGCACACACACACACACGCACACACACACACACACGCACAGCAGGGGTGCTTTGTGTGACTGTTCATGGTTGGTCTATAAAGACACCAAGAATGGAAGCTGCAGGATCTTTATGTCTGACACGGCATGAGCTGCTGTTGCTAAGCGCTCGGGTGGAGCAGACTGCATGGTAGGATGTCACGATGTACTAGCAGGTCACACGCACACGCACACACACACGCACACACGCACACACGCACGCACACGCGCACACGCACGCACTGCGCCGGGCTTTGAATGAAGCCTGGAAGGCAACGGGAGTGTATGGAATGTTTGAGGAGAAAGGTGAAGTGTAATGGAATGTAATTATGGGGCCGTCTGACTGCTCAAACACACACATGCACACACACACACACACACACACACACACACACACACTCAAACGGCAACCACACAAAAACACCCTGGAACAAAGTGTGTGACGCGTGACTCACACGCCAGTCACAACACACGGCTGCTTTTATCAGAGGCAGGGCCAGCAGGTTGTAATATCACACGCACACACACACACACGCGCGCACACGCGCACCAGTGATGAATAACGAGGAGTCTGACGGAACCTGAAGGCATCACTGGAGAGCTTCTGCTGTGACCTCACACCCAGAGGCGTTTGGGTTCATCTGTGAACGTGCAGAGCTTACGCGCTGCAGCGCACGGGGCTGACACTGCGCTGTCCTGCCCGACACAGGAGCACGCACGGACACCCCCCTCTGCAGCGCACACGCAAATCCAACGAGCACATACGACCACCAACACACACACGAACACACAGCACAGAAATCCCTGGCAGATTAGTTGCTGTTCTTATGTAAAATGGATCAGGCTGGGCAGCTGTGTGTGCGTGTGTGCGTGCGTGCGACTGACAGATGTCAACGATGTGTCACTTTTTTTCCCATCACTGGACTATGTGGCCGGATTAGAGCATCACGGAGGCTCAGCTGGCCGAGCGGGTCGGTGCGAACTTCCTGGCTGTTAATGGGCCGCCGGACTGGGAGCGCTGGGCTGACTGGGACCAGCAGAGCAGCCATCGGCCTTCCTGACTCCTCCTGGTTTCACTTCAGGAAAGCTGCTGTTATAAAACATAAAGAAGAACTCGGTCGCTCCAGAGACGCACGCAGGCTGCAGGGGAAACGGCGTGCACGCACAGAGCACGGTGGATCCGGGTTCCGGGGGGGACCCCCCCCCCCCCTCACCAGACAACAACATTCCCACCCATCCAGTAACTGTCGGTGCGTCGAACAGAGCAGAACCTGTTCCGCTGCAGTCATTATCCTGCTTTGGTGACAGACATCTGAAGACATCCCAGAAACACTCCAGGCAGGGAACAGCGCAGGAACGGGTTTAGGACGAGCACGTCGGGCCCGTCCCGCCCCCCCGCCGGCTAGAGGTCATGACTTACCTCGGCGCGTCCGAGCCGCAGCCGGGCCGCAGAGCGCGCAGGGCGCGCAGGGCGCGCAGCCAGCAGCGGCAGCAGCAGCAGCAGCAGCCGGACCCAGGAGCTCATGTCGCCGCCGAGCCTGAGGAGCCGCGGGCGGCCGGCTGGACATTTAGCAGCTCGGCGTCCAATCCCCCGGTAGCACCGAGCGGAGTCCCGGTGTCGCGCGCTGGTCGGTAGTCCGCGGGGCGCGCGCTGAGATGTGTCGCCGCTTCTTCGAGCGGTCGTTCACGCGGACTCGCGCGCAGGCTCGACGTCTGGCTGTGTTCGTGCGGACGCTTTGAAGAGCAGGAGAGACATCAAGGTGCTGAGCGGCAGGTGCGCAACGCAGGGGCCGATTCCCGGGTCGGTGTGCGCGTCAGGACGAGGCCCGGTAAGATAAAAGCCGGGATCTAAAGAAAATAAAAACGAAAGGATCTACAACGTGCGGGCAGGTGCGTCCGACCTCCAGTCAAAAACGCGCACGGCGAGCCGCGCCTCCGAAAGTAACGCGGGGTTCCCTTCACGAGCGAAGCCCCGCATCTCCAAAGGTCCGTGCGTAAAAGTTGGAACAGCAGGCGTGCGTAACTCTCTGGACGTTCCGCTGCAGAAAGCAGATTATTCTCATCTCCGAGTGATTGCTGGGAGCGCGTCTGTTTGATCTCCTTACGGTAGCTGCCCGGTAGAGATGTCTCTCTCTCCCCCTCTCTCTCCCTCTCTCGCTCTCTCTCGCTCCCTCCCGGTGCTCTCCCGTTCACCGGCCCGCGTCTCTCCTCTCTGGCTGCCTCTTCAGCAGAGAACAGCTTTTCGAGATAACAGTTTAAAGCACAAGAGAAAAGAACGCTCGTACAGGAAGTTGGGAGATCTTTCAAAATAAGATGCTTTTTGGCGTTCCTGTCTTTGTGACGAATCTGGATTGCTGAAGAGCTCTGCTGGAAACATGAAGACTATAAAAAATCTACAAATCAAATCTATTTTTTTATTTGTTGATAAGATAAGATTTTTTTTAAGATAAATCAAACCATATTTCAAGATGTTGTGACACAGCTTGACTTTGGATAATTTAACTGGTTTAACATCCATTCATCCATTTTATTCTGCTTTTTAAATACATTTTATGGATGTAAACGGGAAGGAAATATGCTTTATCACTTTTTTAATGGTTATCATTTCTTTTCTTTTTTTTTTTATGTTACGACGCTGTCACATTGAAGTAAAGTTTTACTTTGAAGGTTCCTCGCAGGAAGTGGAGATTCTCCAGTGGCGGACTTGACTCTGGTCCTTCGATCTGTGCCCCCCCCCCCCCCCCCTCCCAGTTCCTCTCCTCTTGAAGTCAAGGTTTGCCACCTCCTTATTAGGAGCAACTAAAAGCTCTTAAAGGGAAAGTTTGGTCTGTTTAAATTTACATTTAATGCTTTAATAGTATATATTACATCTATGTTTTAAATTATATAT
Organism: Brachionichthys hirsutus; assembly: GCF_040956055.1. Taxonomy (NCBI): domain Eukaryota; kingdom Metazoa; phylum Chordata; class Actinopteri; order Lophiiformes; family Brachionichthyidae; genus Brachionichthys; species Brachionichthys hirsutus. The sequence goes on from NC_090913.1 coordinate 12,144,684, forward strand.
CAGCTACACTTTATGAGTGATTTTATTTTAAGTATTTTGTAAGTTGAGCTAGGCTATCCTGTAGAATACGATTGTTGTTGTTGTTGTTGTTGTTGTTGTTTCTTCCCGTGTAGTGTCAAACACAGGAAGTGCATTACATCATCAGTAAATCCAACCCCGCCCCAGAAAGAGGAAGCAGCAAAGCAGCTGCTTCGTGTTTGTTGTCGTCGCCATGGATTCCTGTTGGTGAAGGAAATCAAAGATCCCTTTAATAATCTAAGGTGAGACGTGAATGGATTCGGGTTAGCATGTGGCGCTAATCTCAGATTATCTCTGCAGCTGCATCTTCTCATCATTTCCATCCACTTGTCTGCTTTTCTCTCTTTTCACTCTCGCCTTCGCTCTTTCCGTCTTGAACCACGGCGAGCGCGCTCTTGAGCTTCCTGTCAATATCCTGATCTCATTAATCGAGCGAATGAATGTCTTCCCTGCTGCCGGCGTCCTCCGTCACTGCAGCCGGTGGCAGGATGGGACAAGCAGCCGCCGTGGGTTCAGACCGGGGTCAGAGGCCCGGCCCGCGGCCTCGGCGGCGCCGGCTGAATTGTACATTTCCAGAGCTGTGATGTTTTTATAGACGATTTCTACGTGTTTCAAAGACAGACGCAGACGAAGATTCTTCTGGATCT
>NC_090913.1:12145448-12150448 GCF_040956055.1 Brachionichthys hirsutus
TGTTCTTGTTGCCGTGGGAACCATAAATCCGCTTCATGGCAGCGCGATTAAAGATGGGAAAATCATTTGCGGAGAAGATCTGTAAAGAATAGTGGATTATTTCTACACGCAGGATTATTGTCACCTTTAAAAAAAAACATGGAGTCAAGGAGAAATGATCAGAAATATTTAGCGCGAGTGGTCTGAAGGCGGAGCCTCGCTGAGCCAATGATCATTGATCAGCGTCTTCACTGATTGACCGCAGTACGAGCCGCCGGCCTCTGTGGCACGCCCCACCCCACCTGAGGGCGTGGCATCATCACGCCCCTCCCAGCAGGCGTCTCTGACTCATGTTGATGACATCACTGTCGCTTTCACCGTTTGACTGGCAGCGGATTAGACTCGTGGCGCTCTGCTTCCACACGAGGCGTAATCTCCACCACGGGAGATTATAATCTGAGCCACGCTGGCGGTGACGTCACCTCGAGCCCTCGGTGTGACCTACATCCCAATGGACCCCTCTTCTTCTCCCTCTGTTTACCGCCGAGACATGTGGCGATGAATGGGGGCGTGTCTTTCTGCTGTGAGAAGGAATCGACATCGACGGGAGCCGCCGCTCCGTCGGAACGTCGTTCCGGCCGCACGCAACGGTCGTGGAGAAACAAACGTGGAAGCGTGCCGCCGGCCGTGGAGGAAAATCCATCCTGTTGATGCACATTCCAGATATTCAAAAGGTCGTTCCGTGTCATCCTGCTTACGGGAAGACGGGCTGGAGGTGCACACGCCCCCCCCCCGTCGAGGTTCATCCTTTCACAAATCATCCTCAAGTCATTTCATCCATCAGGGGAACCCCAACGACCATATATGGTCATCGTCGTGGCGATGTGACAGATAGAAGTTATTATAGCTGATTGGACAGAAAAAAATGCTGTTGTCATAGCAACGTATCATAGATTCTAAGCAGTCCAAGGAGGTTCACTCTGTTCAGGCAGGGCGTGGCTTTATTATGGGATGTTTTTCCTGCTTATTGGAGTGTAAACACTCCTCAGGTTGGAAACCGCAGACCTCTGGAATCCATCCCGGATTTAACCAACGACATTTAAACGTCTCCCCAGATCGATGTAATAAAACATTTAGTCAGTGTGAGCGAGAATAAATGAGGCAAAGCCTGCCAGCCGGATCCGGATCCGGATCAGGATCAGGAAGCCAGTCTGAAGTAACTCGCTTCTACCGCGAACCTTTCTGGTGCTGATCCAGATCGCCATGTGGACGGTGTAGACCCGGTTCTGAGCTGCTAGGGGGGGGGGGGGGCTGTGCTTTCTGATTATTATTATTATTCATTTCCTGTTTACCTTTCTTGGTCTCTCACTGGAAAACTTGACCCGCAGATTCCTGAACTTGAAAATCAAAACTCGGTTTGTGTTTCTGTGAAGCTGCAGTTTTGGGATTGAAGGTCATCCTCGTGCGTCTCGCCTCACGACACGACGTTACGTCATGTTGCTCCCCACTGGTGGAGCCTCTGACTCAGGCCGTGTCACCGTCTGCAGGTGCGCCCCCCCCCCCCCCCCCCCGTCTGGGGGAGGATCTCCCTCTCCCTCCTCATCCTCCCTTTCTTTTCTCTCTCGCCTCCAAAAAACAAACGCCCCGTGTTTGTGCACGCATTCCACTCTCGCTCCATTTCTGATGGCATTCCAACACCGTGACTTCAGGCCAGGAATGGGAACGCTAGTGTGTGTGTGCGCGTGTGTGTGCGTGTGTGTGGAATTGGCCTCTGGAGTGATGCGCTTGTTACATTTATGGACTCTTCATTGTTGCGCGTCCGATGATTGAGTGTCTCCCCACTTCTCTGTCTCTCCGTCTCCCCAGCCGGAGGAAACTGCTGCGTAATGATAACAGCCTCTGAGACAATGGCTTCAGCGTGCGTCAATACGCACGCAAACACACGCGTTCACGCACGGAACGCACACACGCATTGTGCCGCTGATGCCCGCGGGGGTCAGGGGTCGGGGTTCTGCCTGCGCTGCTGATAGGCTTCAGACCTTCTGAAATTATTTATCAAATATGGAAGACTGCGGACATACCAGCCGTGTTTCAGAGCGCCCCCCCCCCCCAGAACCACTGGAATAAAGAACGATCCCTCCCCCGGCTGGAGCTTGTCTGCCCAGAGATAAGGTCAAAGGGGGTTCATTTTGGGCTGCTTGCAATACAACAAAGAGTATTTGCCGTGTTTTGGGTGTCTAATACTCTCAATTAAAAGAGAAAAAAAATTGGGATAAACATTTTATAGTACTTGATCGTCTAAAGATTCTCACCTTAAATAGTCTTTATACAAATATTATGTCGTAAATGAAATATTGCAGTTAATGCGGTTCTTATGGCGGTAAATACAGTCGCGGTAGCTAATGCTGACGTCATGAGAAGAGAGGCATGTGGGCTCTGATGAATGAGTATGACATGTAATAATGCTATAAAAATCATAAATCGTTCTGATTTCGCTTTTTCCCCGTGCTGAATTATGCATTCATAACATTTTAATTTGACTTTGATCTCACTTTATTTATTTATGGTACTTGAGGATATTATCCACGGTCGGATGGCTCCACTGCGCGTCATCACATCTGAATTGCAGCTGAGGACAAGAGCAGAATTCACCATTAGAGGGCGCTCTGAGGTTTGTTATGGCTGTGATTGAGGAAACCCACTCAAGAAGATGTAACCTAAAACTCTTGAGTAAGAAGAATAATACACATTTTTTAATATGTTTTTCATTCTAAGTTTTCTTAGTAGCGGTCTGTAGTAATATTAATAAAAGTAGCAGTATTGGGACACGTTTTATTATCCTTATTATATGTTGAAATAAATCCTAAATATACTTGTAATAGGTTAGTTAGGTTATATTTTCTGTCCATTTATTTTGTAATGTTAACCGGAAGTCTTCTGCTTCTTCTTCTTTTTCTCCTTCTGGATTTATAAATATTATTGTTGTTTACTTATTTTTATTTATTACTATTATTATTATTATTATGAACTAGATGAAAACTGATCCGATAACATATTTTAATTTTAATCATTCATCAAACGAAGAAGACCACTTCCGGGTTTGATCTCTATGTTTTGAAGGTAACCGGAAGTCTTGTTCGCTTTGATTTTGGTTGGCTTGAATCACTTCCGTCAACATCAGTAGCGAGCTGTCAGAACCGCAGACGGTGAGGCGGTCCAGGTACCCGCCCGTGGGAACCCGTCACGGGACAAGTCGCTGTTCGTGGAGGACCTCGTGGATCCGAATGGAGCCGGTCGGGGGGGCGAAGAGAGGCTTTTCTGGTCCCTGGCGGAGTTAGTTAGTTAGTTGGCTAGTCAGTTGGTTAGTTAGCTGTGTTGTTGTGAACTGCGACAGACCTCACCGGATAACGAGGTAAGATATTCGCTAGTTAACGCGGCTGTGAAACGACTAGTTATTGGAGTGCCTGCTGCTGGGATGACTTGTTGCGTCACTCCTTCAGCTGATGACGTCCGAGTAACCTTTATGACGTCACCGATGCGCGTTGGAACTTTTTAACTAGCTGGCTCTCGCTGTAAGCTAGGTGCAGTAGTTCGTTGAGTTGAGGCTTACTAGCTGGTCTAAACTGGTTAGCATCCGACTTAAGTTAGCTGGTTGAGAGCTTTGGTTAATTTAAACCAATAACCAACCCGTTATACACCGCTGCACATTTTGTTTTAGAAGTTTTGACCTGTTTTAACAACCCAACGCGCTAGTTTCTGCTGTTTATATTAATTAAAATCATTTTTTCTCTCATTGAGGGACAGAATCTAAAGCTAACTAACTTACCTGCACTAACCTAAGTTTATATTTTATATATTTTACTGTGATAAATGTTTGTATCATACATGATGCATCCTTCCTGGGGGGGGGGCTGAAGTGAGGATGGGGATGAGAGTCAGTGATGACTCATCAGCTCTGGATTGCTGAGTCATGTTTCACTGGCACCGTCTCCGGACCACAAACATTCTCTGCCCATTTTCTTCCTGCATTTTTCCCACAAGGAGTGTTTTACACATTTCCCCTCTTGTGAACCCCCCCCCCCCCCCCCCGGTTGTGATCCGGTTTAGCTGGAGATGCTAAGCTAGGCTGCACCGAGATGGAGAGGATTTGAGGGAATTATCGGACGAGCCGCTCCTTTCTTGGCTCTCTCCTAACATGGCGCCGCTGCCGCTGCCGCTGCTGGGGCCCGGTAGCGTGTGAGCCCGGTCGTTGCTTGTTTTGGGCTCAGGATCCAGGAGATAAAGAACGTTGTGATAATAACAACGCATAAAGTAACAATCTTTATCTTTTTATCTCCGGAGACGAAACGGGCGGTTCCTTCGGTCGCTTCGTCATTCATAAATGATCTGGCGTTTCCACCAATAAGAGCTCATCTGGATTTACGTTTTTCTTCTGAGGCGATTGTTGTCCACGCTTACAGTAAACAGAGACGCCGTCTCCGTTGGCAACCGATGATGTTAAACGCTGTTGGGCGTAGTCACGCCATCGCTCTTGCGGCCTGTTCATAGCCTGCGGTCGTTTCCTGACTGGTTGGACGTGGCGGCAACGTTTAGCGTGATCGTCTGTATCGCCTTATCGCCTTACCGCCCTGCTTGACAGCACTTCCTGTGTGCTGTCAGGCTGACTTCCTGTCTATCTGTTGAGCGTGAAGAGCCGCAGCTTCCTGTTCTGTCATCGTCTGCTGCTCCTCCCCAAAGCTAGCAGGAGAAACCGCCAGGAGGTCCAGTTCTAGAGTGGGAGGGACGCATCAGTCTGTGTCCTCCCTTTGCAGCAGGACGGCTGTAGATTAGCTGGATTACAGACTACAGCAGAGATTATCCAAGAGAGCGTCTGTCACATCCCGGCTGGTAGTACTGCTACAACAACTACTGCAGTACTACGACTATTACTGCCATTGGATGGACTTTAAGCTGCGTCTGCGTTGCTACGTAGCTAGTATATTACTGCTGCTGCTACGGCTAATACTAATACTGCAGCCATG
>NC_090913.1:12155448-12196060 GCF_040956055.1 Brachionichthys hirsutus
ACACCGGGCCTTGGGCAGCTGTTTGGTCCTGACCAGGTAGCTCAGAGGCTGCGTGAGGCTCCCCCAGGAGAGGAGGGTGTGGTTCACCACCGTGAGGATGGAGAAGGGCCTGAGGTAGCCGACGTGCTGCCGGAGCACGTACTCCACCACCGGGGGGACGTAGTGCAAGACGACCACGAGGAGCGCGGTCAGCACCAGCTTGAACGCCCGCTTCTTCACCGGATGGACCGCCTTCCCGCCGGGCCCGGACTTACGAAGGGACCCGAGCATCCTGGCGTTGCAGGAGGATATGATCAACAAGGCGCCACACAGGATCGCCATGATCAGGTCCCACTTGGCCTTTGAGGAGATCTTCCCCAAAGCGCAGCACGCCGCGGTGACGGCGCTCACCGCCACGCACAGCAGCGGGCGCAGTTTGGGCTCCTTGAGCCGAAGGAAGGCCAGCGGGTGGCAGACGGCCAGGTAGCCGTCCAGAGCCAGCAGGCTGAGCAGCATCGGCCCGCCCGCCTGGGTCAGACCCAAGGACAGGAAGTTGGCCGCCTCGGTGGTGCGGTTGAACAGGAAGACGCCGTACTCGATGAGGAACGCGAAGCAGAACAGCAAGTTGAACAGCGCCAGGTTGAGCGTGAAGACCTCGGAGGTGGAGCAGACGCCGGGCTTGGCCAGCAGGAGCCGGATGACCAGCGCGTTGGAGGGGATCCCCAGCGGGGGCACGGTGACCACGGTGGGCAGCAGGTACCAGACGAACACCACGATGGGGTCGGTGCCGTTCGGACCGACGGTGCTGCTGTAGTCCAGAACCGCCATGATCCGTTGGCCGGAGCGTCTGAAAAGAGACACGAAAGGGAGTGAGCAATCAGGACAGGACGGGGGACGGGGGGACGGGGGACGCTTTTCTTTGCAAATGAGGCCGACGCTTATTTTCAGCCGTGCAGGTGCGCTGGATGCAAATTCCCTCGTTACTGTTTTCATAGCCGGGGCGGTTCCGTTGGGTTCGCCTGTCTGTCAGCGACAGAACCGCGAGTTAGAGACGGATCTGGATGGATTATTACGTTACCAGGAACACGATGACGGAGCCTGTCAATAATGTCTCTATTAGCTGTAAAAAAATGCAACTGTTGTAAAAGAGATTAGGATTAAACCGCTAGTCAAGTTTTCAATAATCACTTTTAACTAACTACTCATCTAATTCCACCACTAGTTCTGTTAGAATTATCACTAAATCCCTCCGACTGGAGCAACGTCTAATTTAAAAATAACATATACAAACTTTAAAACGTTTCTGAAGGTCACTTTGTTGTGTAAAAACGGATTTATTTTGTTTTTAAATGTATCTTTTTTTAATGACATTCCATTCGTAGCATCATTTACCTCGTTATCTCCGTGTTCTCGGCTCCAGCGTTCCGGAGGTCAGCGATGCGTGGATGAACAGACGATCAGACGGAAACCGGATCCTCAAACATTTAAATACCTGCAGCCAATCGCGACGGGCGAGAACGGAGCCACGTGCACGCCAGAAGAAAGAGCACCTTGAAGTCCATCGAGTTTGAAGTTCGTTGCACCAGAAAGTCTTTTTTCTATTTCACATTTTCTGAAAATGAATTTTTAAAAATGGAAACAAAGATCTTTTCAGAATAATTTTTGTTTGTTTCTTATTTTAGTGAAAATTTTGAGTCAAAATCTTTTACAAATCCAATTTTAGAAAACAGCCACGTCTAAACATTTTTCAATCCCCTTATTATGGAAACCCTGTGAATCCAGATTAAAACAGAAGGTTTAAAACGATGACATTTCACTTTAAATTTTAAAAATATAATAAAGTATAGGAATAAACATGTTAAACATTTTATATTTTCTTTTCACAGAAACAAAAAGAAAACATAACAAAAGCTAAATAGCTAAAAAAAAATCCCAACAATTACATTTTGCATTAATTTCTAATATGTTGCAATGTTGTCGCATCCTTAAATAGACACGCCCCCGCAGCGCTTGATGACATCATAAAGGCTTTTTTCACCTCGCCCGTTAGTAACGTTTAGCTTGCTGGTTGCATCAGAGAGAGAAATAAAAGCGCTCACCTGGTGAAGGTAAAAAAAGAAGAAAGGTTTACCCTCAGGAACAGACTCCAGATCAGATTACACTGTCACAGCTCCGCTGGTGTTTTACACAAACGCATACGGTGTCACCGCGTCGCACCCGCGTTCACAATAAAGGAGCTTCCCTCTCTCCTCCCATCAGCGGCTGAAATCTCTAAAGGTGTAAATGCTGCGAGCGGATACAAAGATGAAAGCTCTAACTCCGGGTCAGCTTAGTGGCCAGATGGTTCAGACTTTCCAGGCTGGCTTCGGGTCCGTCTTCTGAGGAAACATATCCAGGATAGGTGGGGTAAAACGGGGTGGGTGGGGGTTTCAGGGGGCCGTCGGTCCCCGGTGGTAAAGGCAGGAACAGTGGTATTAGCTTAGCATGAGCGTAGTCGATCTCAAACCCCTCAAAGATAAGCCCGACCCCCCAGGCGCCCAACCCCTCCTCAAGTAGTCTCGACACCTCCCTCGAAGCCAGCACCAGCGCCTCGTAGTCGCCTTTATCTAGTCTGAATACATCAGAGGTCAAAGGTCGGCGTGGGACTAGCACAGTAAAACCAGGGGAGTTGGGAAAAGGAGTGAGAAAGGCCACGTGGTCGGCATCCTCCCAAACGCGCCACTGCTGCTCCTCCCCCCGGACGATGCGTGAGAACAAGCCGGGGTGGGCAGGAGCGTCCCCGAGGAAAGTCAGGTTGGGCGGAGCGTCAGGGGACGGAAGCCCGGCTCGAATCCGGGCCTGGATGTCAGTCAGGGCGGGGTCGCTCCATCTGGGAGCGGTCCTGGAGGTGCAGTAGCCTGGGTCACGGGGGTGGTGCTCCTCCTCTACCGCCAGGTGAGGGCGCCACTCCTCATCCAGACCATGGAGGGGGAGAACGCTGATCTGTGGAAACGAATACAAACCAAACATGGATGCACTCCGTTTGTAATAAACCGGGTCCCGCCCACTGGCTATGAACGGCCCCCCCTCACCTGGGCAGGTCTGTCTTTGTGCGGCCTGCTGACCAGCGCGCACCTGCGGACCGGCAGCCTATCACACAGCAGCTCCGCCACAAGTCTCGCCCCCAGCAGCATGGACGAGAACTCCTGCTTCCCCAGGTGGAAGACGCCGTCCCCCAGGCTTCCGGGGGGGTCGCGCTCCAACAGAACCGAGCCCGGGGTCCAGGGCCGGGGGTTCAGGTAGGCAACGAGCCCCTCCGACTCCCAAACCACATGATGGGGAAGAGCGGACATTCTGTGGAGTCACGGGAACGGAGCGTTTTAAAGCGATGCAGATCAGAGAACGTTTTAATGATTTAATGATTTAATGATTTAATGTGCGCCTCTAACCCCTGGAGCATATTTACGTTCATTTTATATACATACTGTATATATATTTACACACACACTAAGATTAGGGAATAATAAACAATATTGATCAGAAGATTTACAACGCTGTGCATCTTTATTTGGGCCCGCGCTTTTCTGGCGTGGCAGCTACAGGCTTCCGTACATAAACACAGGCATTTGGGTTAGCGTAGCTTAGCACACTGTTTGATTTCACCTGCTTTCAGGGTTAGTAACTCACGTCTGGCGACCTACCTTCTAATAATGAACTTGGTAAACAACATAAAGCTACTCAGGAAGTGAACCGACCTGCTTCCTGTTTCCGGTTTCCGCCTCTCGGCTAAAAGTCACGTGACAAAAGCACCAAACAGAGACCGCGTTCTGGCATCGCCACATCCGTATGTCCTCACAGAAAACTAGAGACATGTTTAAGTTAAATAAGTCTAACTTGAATCGCTCGGAACTCAAACCTGCTAGTTCCGTGTTTCAGTCACGTGACATCTTCCGAAAGCGCCACATACCGTTTAACGGGGCGACACCGCCACCTACTGGACTGGAACGCTAGCGCGCCACACGGGCAGCGGACTGGCGTTTGTGTTTCATCCAAACAGCTTGAACCAGCGTTCACACCTCCAACACGAACCTGCCTTTTAATCCGGATCCGCTGCAACACGTTCATTCTTGGCACATCGTTAACAATTCTCAGTTCTATCAAAATCTGGTGCGTGTTTATTTGCATAATAGTCAGAAATCAAGAATATAGCTAAGATATCTAATATCTAGACATAAATAAAAATAAAGGTATTTAGCCCAACGCTCCCTCAAAATTAGCACCAGTATAAACATACATCCTGAGCTGTGTGCAATAGTGTTCCCCAGCTTTGATATAAGTAACGCCAGGGGGCGCACTTGGGCTGCAGACAGAAAGAGGGAAATGAAAGGTAAAAACAACATGAAACTGAGGCTCAGATGAGGAACCAGTTCAACGTGAATAACCGCCATGTTTCCAGATCAAAGGCCGGACATCTTTACGGTATTTACACGCCACCATAAACACGGATTGTTTCTACTGGGAGTGACGTCACTGGAACGTCAACGTGTCAGAGACAAAGGCTTGAACATTTCCCAGCGCGCTCCCGTTTACTATGGAGTGACTCAGGACACGCCCACACACGGTTTCTACCGCAGAATGAGGAAGTGAGGTCACAGAAAATGATCCCGTTCTACTTCTCCAAAACTCAAAAATAAAAAGCAGCCAGGCGAAGACGCAAGAAAGGAAGGGTCGTCGTTAATGCTAAAGACGCATGTGTGTCTGAACACGCGTCTCACACACACACACCTGTACCACCAGTGTCCACAGGTGTTCACTTAAACCGTGGTTACTATGGATACCACATAAAGCCGAGAGCGTGGGCTCTCGCGAGCGTCTCGTCCCACTTTGAGGCGGTAGATCCGTCTCCTGATCCGCAGCGCGTGACCTCAGTGACCTCACCGATGAGCTCAGCGGCCTCTGCGTGGCGACCGACCGGCAGGGCGACCGGCGGGGCGACCGGCGGGGGGACCGGCGGGGCACGACGTCGTTATTGATCTGAGGGTTTATTAGTCCCCCTCCCCGCCACAGACATTATGGACTGTTGTCCACAAGACTTTCAGAAGGTCACGCTCGAGTGACCGTTGCTATGACGACCATCGCCATGGCCACCTTGAAACGCACACTTGGAGTGGAAGAAACCGAACGCCAGTCAGGCAGCTCAGTTTCCCCGCGCCGAACTCCGAGCTCACCGACCGCCGGTCGGTTTGAGATCCACCTCCCTGGCGACATATCCTGGAAGTTAATGGATCACGTGCCACGGTCGTGTCGGTCACAAGCTGCCAGGAACTGACCCGCCCCTTGTCAGAACCTCAGTGTCCCAGAACGCTTTGCCACGCCCGATACAATCCTGTCCAAACCGGTTCCTGGGTCGGCTTCAGGCCTAAACGAAGGGAAGTTCCCGCGTCATGGAGGCGCGTGCAAATACAGGACGGGACCGAAGCCCCGGAGCTCGGATTCCTCTGCTAGCTCCTGATGGGCGTTACCGGTTTTTGCCGCGGGACTCCCAGACAGCCGGCGTAGGAACGACAGAACGCACGGCTGGAGCTCTGACAGATATTTATTAGAAAAAGAAGCTTTTTACAAGCCAAGAGTTTGAGCGAGACGACATTCCAGAAGTTTAACTTTCAGGTTCTAACGGGCGTTAAATTAAAATCGCTGGTCTGCGAGCCGCAGGAGGCGGAGACTATTTACACGCAGTGTAACATCAAGAAGTCATAAATAGGCTGAGGGCCCTTCCTGGACTTGAAGCTGTGAAGAGGAAGATCAAGGTAAGGTGACGCTGGGTCGGGGGGGGGGTGTCCTGGTCAAACGGTTCCAAGTGGACTCTAGTGGGGGCTGAGAGCCGAGCATGTACTGATGCTCCACCCACCGACCCCCCAGCCCCCCGCTCTGTACTCAGACTTCCTGTGGCTTTCCTCAACGCTTCGTGACGTCGGTCACCGGGCCGCTCCTTCCCAGGCGGCGCTTCCGGACTTCCTCCATCAGGTCCTTCAGGTACTGGATTTCCCGGCCGATGGACTCCGCCTTCTCCGCCAGCTCGTGATTCCTCTTCTGCAGGTCGTCGAGCTCGGAGCCCTGCTGCTCCTGCTCGACCCGCTTCTTCTGCCGGTAGCGCGTGGCAGCAGTCTTGTTCTGCTCCATCTTCTTCAGCTTCTTCTCCACCACCTTGGGAACGCCGGACACAGATTTGACCCTGGGGGTCTTGGCAGAGGGGGGGGCTGCGCCGGACTCCGCTTTGGAGTAGGGTTTGGTCCTGGAGGAGCCAGCGGGAGGGGGGGAGGGGGGGCGAGCAGACGAGCTGCTGACCGACTCGATGCCAGAGTCGCTGTCACAGTCGCTGGACAGGTCGGACAGGGGGACGAGGGACGGCTCGCTTTTGTTGGCGAGCACCAGCACAATGCGGCCCGAGGCGGGGGGGGGAAGGACAAAGGGACTGCTGCTCGGGACGCTTCCACCGGGATCTGGAATGCTGGACATTTTCCCTGCATCCAGGACATCCACCTCACTCCCCAGGTCCAACGTGTCGACGGGAGAGGGAGGAGCCGGCGCAGGGGAGGGAGGCTCCGCCTTCAAAACCACCTCCTCCTCCGCGGACGCCGTTGCTGCAGGGGCCGGGGGCTCCACGGGAACACCGGACGGTAACAAGCCCAGCTCGGGTAGAGAGACGCCGTACGACTCGAAACCCAGATCCATGTGGGAGTCCAAGGAGGGCAGGAGCTCCTCGGGGGAGCCGGGAGACTCGGAGGAGGAGCAGGAGTCGATGAGGAAATCCAGGCCAGAGCCGCCGGGAGACTCGGGGGAGGAGCAGGAGTCGATGAAGGAATCCAGGCCAGAGCCGCCGGGAGACTCGGAAGAGGAGTAGAAGTCGATGAAGGAATCCAGGCCAGAGCCACCGGGAGACTCGGAAGAGGAGTAGAAGTCGATGAAGGAATCCAGGCCAGAGCCACTCAGGGCCATTTTCTCAGACATCCAGCCCATGTCCTCAAACGCATCACCTGCCGACCGAAGGACACGCATCGGTTAACACAGAATCCATTTCACGACTCAGACGGAACGCTCAGAGGGAGGAGCCTAAGGAGACTACAACAACCCGAGTCGTCACTGGAACCAAACCGGTTTCAGGTAGTCCTTAGAGCCGCGCCTTCCAATCAAAGCTCGCCACACGCCCAACGATCCAACCAAGCAGGTCACGCTCATTTAGCTGAACCGACGTCGCGGCTAGCCCAACCCAAACGTCCAGGAAACGTTTAACGTCACCATCACAAGACCTCCGACGTCAGAAACGGTCACAGCGTTCCCAAAAGCAATCAAAATTCCAGGGAGTCAGGCAGCGTTGGGAACATTTAACCCGTCACCAGCAGAACTTTAATATATTAGAATATAATTCGACTTTTATAAAACAAGGTACTGTACTCATCCCAAATGTTAATACTTTTTATGCCTCAAACGACCTTTGACACACGGTAACGTATATCCTCACCTCTGCAGCGGTCTGCTCCGTCTTGGGAACCCAGCAGGTCACCGGCAGCCAGCCACGGGAGGGATGGCGAGCTCGTTCCGGCCTTGGTTCCCAGGAACGACGGGATGGGAGGGGGGGAGGCAGGGGGGGAGGGCACGGTTTGGTAGGGAGCCAGCGAAGGTGCATAGGAAGAGAGAGAGGGGGAGGGCGAAGATGGCGCCCATCCCTCGAAGGAGGAGGAAGGAGAGAGCGCTGCTCCTTCATCTTGGTCCAGAAGGGGCCCCAAGGGGTCAGCCATCAGAAACGAGGGCCCTGGGGGAGGGGCACAGTTTTAATGGCGCTACATGAGGCGTCAGCCTTTATTTAGATTTATTAATCATGTTGGCCACGTGTTTGGGAGACATCCGTCTTCACCCCACCAACCTGAGGACAGGGCCTCCACGGCCAGCTGCGACAGCGGTGAACGGAAACGGAGGCGGGTCTGCCGGCGCGAGGAAGTCGAGCCGTTCGGTCGTGCCGTCGACCGCAGCAAAGCTGAGGGTGGTTGCTGAGAGAGACCTGCGTGAAGGACGGCGCCGTTAGCCATGGCGTGCTGGACAAACCGCCACTTTGATTCCACGTTCACTGATTCACTGATGTCCCTTTGTGTTCACACTTCCTGAACCAAGCCGACGCTCAAAGAACAGGCCTCATGCAAAGATTACGAGCACAACATTCCACCGCTAGCCTCGAGCTGCTCGCTCTCCCAGGGGGGGGCGGGGGAAGCTAAATTTGGCTAATCTCTCAGCTGTGTTGCCTGGAACAGCCACGCCCTCCACCGGAGGGAAAATATTTCTTAATTTGGTCACGATTTTTACCGGCAGCTCCGCCTTCAGTGAGCCATCGAAGGGACGTAGGACGACAAGCGCCATTTTCACAACAGTGCTGTCCATGCGCGCGAGGCGGAGTGAGAAGCGAGCGCGCGCCATCTTGGACACGCCACGTTGTCAATGTTTAATAAACACACGCGCCACAAATGTTTATGTAAACATTCGAAGAGCTTCGTTAGTAACGCATTTAAATGAACGCTTCTCGTTACGTCACATCCGCTAGCATGTCGCTTCAAAACATTCGGACAACAGGCTATTGTGCTGGCTAAGACTCAAGCTAACTAGTCTATTAGCAGTCCAATCCGGCTAATCAACCCCACAGCGGGACCCCCAAACCCACTCGACATGCTGAAACTGCACCCCACAACTTTGATAACTTTATCACCACTAATCAATGAAGTTGTGAACTTCGTCCCGGAAAGCCATCAAGAGTAATAAGATAAGAGGAAGAAAAAAACTACTTACGCCATTTTGCCAGAAATAGCCAGTGCTCTTAGCCGTAGCACTGCCGGGTTGTCGCCGCTGCAGGGTAAGCCGCGCGCCTTCAGACTGCCATTTCAGCGCGAGGGAGCCTCCGCGGAGTGTCGGGTGTCACGCGCAACGTTTTGGAACGAGAGACGGCCGGGAAGCGTCACACTGGCTTATAAAGAGACACAGCACAGCCGGATACATTCCTCCGCCGTGTCACTCCGCCGGAGCGTTCGTTTCATTGGTTCACACCGGCAATGACAAAAGGAGTTACCTTTTCAGAAGTAGTTCACGGACAATAGTAAACAAAGATCTGTTCCGCTCGGTAGTACCGGTAGTAGTAGAAAAATGTTCAATGAGTTCAATTTAGCATTCCATGCTGTTGTTTAAACTATTGGGAATAAAGCATATTATTTCTGCAGAAGGTCAGACGACGAATAAAAAGTCTTTTTTTGTTTTATACACATCTTTATTGGGTTGTTGTTGTTTCATCAAAACCGAGTGTAGGATATCGAGCATAGCACTGCTGCTGTCATCCAAGCAACGTCAACGGAAATGCTACAGAATGCAATAGCCCTCTTCTTTTGCAACTTGTATTTTACTTACACTCTCTTAAACGTTAAGGATGTGCAGTATTGAAGTATGTGGGTGTTAATTTAGGACTATATTATTCTCTATTTTACATAATCACGGATTAAGGGGAAAAAAAGGTATATAAATGGTGCATCGAGGCGAAGAAGCTTCAAACAGCCAGCAGATGTGCAGCATCTCCTCCTGCCATTGCACCTAACTCAATTTGCTGACTGCTGTGACATTTTTGTGATGGTAAAAAAAAAAAGGGCAGCGGCTTCATTTATTGTTGCAGGGCCTCTGCTTTTTTTTTTTTTTTTGATGAATGTGCTCTGAGCTCATCCTTATCTGGCAGGGAAGCATTAAAACATTTGTTTTTCTACGTTTTTCTCATCTCAGGAGCGAGCCGTGGCCGCTTCAGAGGAGGACCAGCAAATTATTTTGTTGGATATTTTGAGTCCTGTGGAAAGAAAAAACATCAGTATCTCACAATCTAAGAAAGGTACGTCATCTATTTTTCATTTATGTATTTAATAATAATAATAATTCATTGATTTTATATAGCGCTTTACATTGTATTAACATTACTCATTCACTCCATGCTTGGTAAGGTGACGGGCGAGGCTGCAAAAGGGGAGGCGAGGGTATTGCAATTGGGTCCGTTTGTCTGTCTGTTTGTTTGTCTGTCCACGCGCATAACTCAAAAACTAGTAACCCAATCGACTTGAAATTTTTACACAAGCAAGGTTCTATCCGTGGCTCGGTCCTCCCCGAGAATGGCGTCGATCCGGATCTGGATCCAGATTCTAGAATTATTTTTACATCTGGAATTGTGCCTGTGCTGTAACATGGGAGTGTCACTTTAAGAGACTTTTTGCGGTTTGATCATTGAAGACCGACCCGTCTGGAAGCGTGATGTCTTCCGTTTGAATTGTGCTGCATCCAGCTCATCCGGAGGTCGTCTTCTTTTGCCACAAGGCTGTATGGAAGGTCACATGACCTGCCGCTGTGACGGAAGGGAATAATGAGGCCATACATAGTTCTATTCAGAATCACACTCATTATCAGGACAGAGATTATTCTGGTCAGGGACAACTACTTGCTGCTACCACACAAAAGTCTCCTGTACCACTTCTTCCTGGCCTTCTTCGCACGCAGCTGGTCCTGGAGGTCCTCTAGCTCGGACATCTGCTCGGCACACTGTTGATCCTTCTTTTTCAGGGTCTCGTTTAGAAGCTTGTTCTCAGCCTCAGCCTCCTCCAGAGCAGCATTCAGAGAGACCTCCATCCGATCTTTCTGTTTCGCCATCTCGTCCATTTGGGTGTTCAGCTCTGCCTTCTGCTCCTCGACCAGAGCAACATGAATGTCTGTGTTTGTTTTCACCTCAACTATTTGGGACGTGAGCTTTAGAATTGTCAGCTCCCTCTGCTTCTCCAGCCCCTTAATGCAATCGCTCTGATAAGCGTTCTTCTGAGAGAGAGACAATATTTTCTGTTCAGCTGTTGATCGTTGCTGTTCCTCATAATTCAGCTTCAGCCTCAATGCAGTCATTTCTGCTTGAATGTTAGTTAGCTGATCTTTCATTTCAACCAGCATCATTTCTTTCTGCTTTCTGTCTTCCTCCGCCTGCAGCTGCTGGTTCTCCAGCTGCTGTTGAGCGTCCTTCAGAGAAGCGTTAAGCCTGTTCAGCTCCGCTTTCTGCTGCTCAAGCCGAGCAACATGAATGTCTCTGTTTGTTTTCATCTCATCCATTTGGGAGCTGAAACGTAGACTTTTCTCCTCCTGGATCTTCTCCAGCCGATCTATTGTAGCTTTCAGACTCATGTTATTGCTGGAGAGAATCAGCTCCTTCTGTTCCAATGTTGATCGTTGCTCTTCCTCATCATTTAGCTTCAGCCTCAATGCAGTTATTTCCGATTGAAGGGTGTTGGTTTCAACCAACTGCAGCTGCTGGCTCTCCAGCTGCTGTCGAGCGTCTTTCAGAGAAGCGTGAAGACTGTTCAGCTCCACTTTCCGCCTCTCAACCAGAGCAGCATGAATGTCTGACGTGTTTTTCCCAATCTCATCCATTTGGGAGCTGAAACTTAGATTTTTCTCCACCTGGATCTTCTCCAGCCGATCTATTGTAGCTTTCAGACTTATTGAGAGAATCAGCTCTTTCTGTTCCAATGATGATCGTTGCTGTTCCTCATCATGTAGCTTCAGCCTCAATGCAGTTATATCTGATTGAAGGGTGTTGGTTTCAACCAACTGTGAACTGAGAGTGCAGATCTCTCGTTGCATCATTTCTTTCTGCTTTCTGTCTTCCTCCGCCTGCAGCTGCTGGTTCTCCAGCTGCTGTTGAGCGTCCTTCAGAGAAGCGTTAAGCCTGTTCAGCTCCGCTTTCTGCTGCTCAAGCTGAGCAACATGAATGTCTCTGTTTGTTTTCATCTCATTCATTTGGGAGCCAAAACATATATTTTTCTCCTCCAGGATATTCACCAGCTGATCTATTATAGCTTTCAGACTCCTGTTATTTCTGGAGAGAAATTGCTTATTCTGTTCCAAAGTTGACCGTTGCTCTTCCTTATCATTTAGCTTCAGCCTCAATGCAGCTATTTGTGTTTGAAGGGTGTTGGTTTCAACCAACTGCAGCTGCTGGCTCTCCAGCTGCTGTCGAGCGTCTTTCAGAGAAGCGTTGAGACTGTTCAGCTCCACTTTCTGCTGCTCAACCAGAGCAGCATGAATGTCTGACGTGTTTTTCCCCGTCTCATCCATTTGGGAGCTGAAACTTAGATTTTTCTCCGCCTGGATCTTCTCCAGCTGATCTATTGAAGCTTTCAGACTTATTGAGAGAATCAGCTCTTTCTGTTCCGATGTTGATCGTTGCTGTTCCTCATCATGTAGCTTAAGCCTCAATGCAGTTATTTCTGATTGAAGGGTGTTGGTTTCCAGCTGCATCTGCTGTTGAGCATCTCTCAGAGAAGCGTTAAGCCTGTTCAGCTCCGCTTTCTGCTGCTCAACCAGAGAAACATGAATGTCTGACGTGTTTTTCCCCGTCTCATCCATTTGGGAGCTGAAACTTTTCTTTTTCTTCTCCTTGTCCTTCTCCTGCTGATCTCTGGTAGCTTTCAGACTGTTTTTGCTAGGGAGAATCGGCGCTTTCTGCTCAGTTATTTTACGCCATTTCTCATGATGGATAAACAGCTTCATGCCACGCACTTCCTTTTGAAGGTTTTTGAATGTTTCCAGCTGCTGTTGATTATTTTTCAGGGTGTTCTGCTCTTCTTTCTGCTCCTCAAGCGGAGGCATATTTCTGAGCCTCTGCTGTAATGCGTACAGTTCTTTCTTAAAGTTCTCCAGTCGGTACACATCTAGTTTTGATGCCTTCAAAGAGGCATCAAATTTAGTTGTGACGCTTCTTTCACGATAAGGCACCTTTGACTTCATGTTCAAATGTTTTGGCAAATTCAACTGAAAGCGGTATATATCTATAGGCAACTACAAAGCTGCTTTGATCTTTGATGCTTTGATCTTTTGATACTCCATGAATACATTCAACACTCAGTTGATGCAAATAAAACAAAAGTTTATATTGCATAAGGAAGTAATTAACATGTTCAGGAAATGTTTATAGTTACACAATATCTACTCACCATAAATTGTAGTCCCAATAATTACTTCTGTCCTTCATGGTTTTTTGTTTCATAAATTTCACATTCTTGTCTATTAATCCAGGGTTCTTGGTTTTTAATCCAGGGTTCTGGTCTCTATGTGCCGAAGCAGTTTTGAACCCTTCATTGCTCTTTAACGAAGCCAGTCAGCTGTTGATAAACACGTGTTTTAAGTCTTAGTCCTGGTTTCTCGTCTTGGAGGTCAACGCCCCTCTTCTTCCTCCTCAGTTGGACTTTTTTCCTTAGCAAAGAAGCTCTCCAAATAATTTTGTCTCTGAGTCTCTTTTTATTAATTTACTCGAGTTCACGGCTGGGTTTTTCTTAGCAACGTATCAAGAGGGCGATTGTTACGTTGGAGAAAATTTGGTCGTTTTTCAAAATAAAACACCTTTTAGACGCTAATAATCAATACAATGGAAATTCTATACATTAGTTGTTCTTTCTTTGCAGCCTGGTAACAAATGCCTCACGGACCCACTGGTTTAGAGTGTAGTCTCAAACATGTGCCCAAACCAGCCTAAGACTCACGACAGCACACAAGATCAACGCGTCGCACGCTCGTCTTCGGACCAGCGAATTGGTGCTTTTAAATGTTTTAAAAGACTCACCTAGTGTTTTTCATTATGCAAGCATCTGTGAAGTTCTGACAATGACAATCAGCTCTACATAATTCTAAACAGCAGCAAGTGGAGATGAAAACCTCCTGACTTCAAGGCTTAGAGCTAAAGTTTGAATGTAGATTATTTGTTGCTTCACAGAGAATGCAAATGAAGCCAACCCTTACTTCTTAATTTAGAAAAATACATTTCAACCAAGCTAAAAAAATTCAATGAAATTGCAAAATTGAATGAGAACATGACCGAATTAATTAACAATTTAAATATGTTTACTGTGTGAATATTCAATTTTATTGGCAAATCTAATGTAGATCTTACAGCAAATTTGAACAGATGTGAAATACGACATTCCGAACGCGCAGTCACGCAATATGGCACAGACGGTTTCGACAAGCAGCACTTCCCCTTATGGTTTATCCATGTTACATCCAGATGAGATCCTGAACTTCAGCACTGCTGCACTGTCAGAATGCTTTGCAGACAATTCTGATGACTATTTCACTGTTTAGGACACACTAGTCTGCAGCTCATAAAAACACATTTCTACTAAAAGGTTTCTTGTTCCATTATGCGTCCACTGCTGCCGCAGTGTGTGTATCCGTATATCGGTGCGCTTCATTTCTTCTCCTCAACAGTCCTGCCAAAGTACTCCTTCTGGAACTGCTGGAACTCCTTCTCTGTGAACAACGACTGTGGCTCCTTGGCTTTCTTGGGTGTGTTGTCCGGGCGATGCCTCGACTGTCTCCCTGAATTTTGGTGCATGATCTAAAGGAGGCAGAGAGGATGCTAACGTTGTCATTTTCTGAAAGTTAATTATTGTAAATGGACTATTGTAAATGGAGACAGCCAGAGCTGGGGTTCGAACCAGCGACTTTCTGATCACTCTACCAACTGAGCCACAGCCGCCCCATTGTGAGCACAGTTTAAAAGTTTAGCCAAACTGTCAGAACCTGCAAGATTGGATACCTAAAAAATAAAGCCTTCTGTGAAAACGGTTGATCTCTGCCGATTTATTTGTTACCTTCAAAGCGTCAGAGCTTGTTGCTTTGCAGCTGGTTTCCATAAAGTACTTGAGGTTCGCTGCCATGTTGCTCTTCTTCTGCTTCTTCCTGTATTCCTCTGCAATGGACACCAATGAAGAAGAGAAAGACTGCATGATGGATGTCGTACTCAAAGCACCACAGTTAAATAAACTAACACTTCTGAGATAAAACGAGTCAAATTATGACTTCTTTTTTTACAGCATATATTTAAAAATAAATAAAATACTGTACAAATACTCTTTCTATAATAATCTATCTAATGGCAGTCACCATTTGTCTAGTTTTAGTCTCTACTTTTGGTGGTTCTTGAGTGAGATAATACATTCTTAAGGGGATTAGCTGCTACTCCTTCCGTCCTCTGATCATGAATGATTCAAAATAAAGAAAGCAAAGCTTTCTGCGTGGCAGCGTGACGAGCAGACGGACCCACTGCAGACGTGATCCTCTTGTCTTTGACGGTAGCTTTGCTCTTGCGGGGGCCCTGCAGCGGCTTCGCCTGCCTGGTGACTCCGTGCCGCTTTGTGCCCCCCAGCGGCGGCTGCTTCACTTTAAAGGCAGCGGAACAGACGCGAGGTGTTACTGCCACGAACGCAAAATGAACATTTAGCGGCTTGGCTTCTGTTTTAAGATAGCAAAATTGAGTGAAATGTTTACTCAAATGTTTAAATGAAATTATTCGTTTGTAATATTTAATTCACCTGGTTCACAACAAACTGTAAAGACGGGGCTGGCGAATGCAAGCATTAGCTAGCTAGCTAGCTAGCTGTGATTTAGCTAGCCGTGAAGGCTAAACTGACCTTTGACGTCATCGCCCAGCAGCTCCAGTCCTCTTCTGAGCAACGACGCCGACATCTGGATTAGATTGTGATGTTTTATTAGACCTAAATGTCGATCTAAACTCCCATTGTGGATAACAACGTGTAGCACTGTCAACATCCGGCGAGATGGGGTTGTGCGCCAGCATAAAATACCCGGATGGGAAACAATCGAGCCTGCGTAAAGTTCCACTTCCTCATTTACAAACGCTACAAACAAAACTCACTACTACTAATACTACCAGTACTATTACTACTACACCACTACTACTAATATTATTATTACTAATACTATTATTGCTACTACGACTACTACTACCAATACTATTACTACGCTTTGGGGCAAATCATCCGGTCTTGGTGCTGCCGTGGGTGAATCATCCGGAGACGGATCTTTTGTTCTTTCCGTGGATGTTTATTTGTAACTTCATGGACTAAGCCTAGAATTACAAAATAAAAATAATAATTCAGACAAGAGGAGCTGAAATTAAAAACAACAAAGTCAGGTGACAAAAATGAACAACCACGAAAGAGTAACATGAAAGAGAAGTGAAACATCTGGATTCTTTCTTCCTGTTTTTGTGGAAAATAAAAGACAGCCATTTGTTCCACGTTTCTGTAAAATGTCGCCTCTTGTAACCCAAGAAGGCGTCTTTGGTCCAGCCGGAGGGAGTAGCCGCCTCGCCTCGCCTCGCCTCGCCTCGGCCCAAGCCGCTGAGCTGGATCTGATAAAGAAAGTGTTTGTTATCTGCCCGTGAACACGAGGTCGGCTGGTCGCCGCCTCGCTTCGAGGCTTTTAGACCATCAGGAACGTGGATGCTTGCTATTCTATGGACAATAAATGGATGTTCCACCAGAGGGCACCAAAGGACCAAATCTCATATCGTCTGAGAATGTCAGGGCTTGCAAGAATACAACTTTTGTGGGATAGACTGTAAACCTGATGTGCTTTCAGGCTTTGGTTTACTTCAGGCGTATTTAATGGGGGGGGGGGGGGGTCGGAAAGCACCTGCTCTCACGTCTCCCCATATGTGACAGGAACACAACAACGTGTTTGAGATGCAGCAAAACGGTGAATGAAAAAAACAGAAATGGGTTTTCACAAAGGCTCAAAAAAACAACACACTTCACGGCTGGAGCGGAACACTGAGCAAATGTTGAGCAGAAAAAAGCAGCTTCTTTCTGAGAAGAGCGGCCGGTTCGGTTCGGAAGTGGTTTGTGCGTGTTCTCTGCGAGTATGTGGTTATTTCCACGCTTGCGTCTGATGAAATGGAGAGAATAAAGACGAGAGAGAGAGAGATAGTGTCAGCGCTTTCGTTTCGATTGAAACGGGTTTGGGGAAATCCAAAGGACAGATGAAGACAGATAAAAAGGAAAGCTCATCTCGGCGAGGAAGAGGAGAGGGTGAAGAAGATGTCCGACGACTCGAGGAGCTTCAGTCCCAGGACTGGGTGGAGCAGTGGGTAGCAATGTGGGCGCCACATAAACAGCGGAGGTAATCGAGAGGCTAATCAGACGGTAAATCACGTGCAACCCAGAATCCAAGATGGCTGCTGCAGGAAGACGCGCTCAGAATAACGTGGCCTTTCACGCAGGGAGGCCCGAGATCAGTCCAGCTTCCCTTTTCTCACCTTTGGTCATGAGAACTTGTTTTATTTACGTTCATAAATGCTGGAACTTCCTGATTTATAGTCACACTTCAGCTTTCTGAGGCCCGTTCTGCTCCGAGCAGGAAACGGACCCGTCAGAACAAAGGAACATTCTGTTCCCCCGAAAATCAACCCAACCCAGCGAGACCTTTATTCAGCGACGTCGGCAGGTGATCAGGACGTCAGCGAGAAGCAGAACCATCCGAGACTGAAGCGCACACACGCACACACACACACATTCAGAACGTTTCATCCTGTTTCTGACAGAATTTAAATGTCAGTGTGGTTCATGGACTAAACATTAACACATTATACTGCATCGAGTGCAGTACAAATACATAAAACACGCTGGGGAAGTGATATTCTACAGGGAAGTCTGTTCAGGACCCGCAGTGCAACATGTGTTTCTTTTTAGAGGAAACGGCTCTGCAGCCTGAAAGAGGCGTCGCCACAGGAAAACCACAGCTGAGCACCTCTAACTGCTCCTGGCGGGGGGGGGGGGGGGGGGGGTTCAAACCAAGAGGGGCCTGAACAGATCTCGTCCGGTGATGAAGGTTCCTGGAAGCGAGTCATCTTCTGTCTCCCGTTGTCCCGCAGGGTGTCGCAGGGAAATCAAAGCGCGAGCGGCGGCGTCAGCGCTCGAGGTGAGACGTCAGAGCTGCAGGTGAGACGTCAGAGCTGAAGGTGAGACGTCAGAGCTGCAGGTGAGACGTCAGAGCCTTGAAGTCGTGCATGCCGGGAGCTCCTCGCAGGGTGCACAGACGCCTGTGGGACGAAGGAGCCGAGCGTGGATAAAGGGATCAGCCTTTACCTGGACGGGGAGGAACTATTGTAGAGCGGAGAATCAATCACGTGCCCTTTTCAGGTGTCTTTATTTAAAGTGGACAAAAAGGAACAGAGGAACTTGTGGTGTACCCCCCCCCCCCCCCCCCCGCCGCTTGTCACAGGTGTACCTCCTCGTCACCGCAGGACGAGGAGGCAGGCAGCAGCGAGAAACAGCCCTTCAGACGGCCAGCGAGATGAATCAGAGAACTCCTCTGCTGTTTCTTCTGGCGCTGCTTCGGGTGCGCCCAAACGTCCTGGAAGACGCTTGTCCCGACGTCACAGACAAAGGTTTGGGACTTTTGGTCAACTTCCACACACACACACACACACACACACACACAATGGTTTCCTTTTAACCCATTTCCGTATTTCTTGCAGGACTCGCCTGCTACAACGACTACAACCGGAACATCACTTGTGTTTGGAACCGCAGCTCGGCGGCGGTCCCTCCGGACCGCCCGGACTCTGCGTGCGTGATCCACGCCAGCAACGTGTAAGAAAGACGGGGCGGGGGGGGGGCCTCAGGGCAGACGGGAGATGGGCGGACGTCCCCTAATCTCGTCTTCTTCCCTGCAGTGAACACGGATACAGCAACTCCTGCACGCTGGCGCCTGTAGACGCATCCAGGCCGGAGCTGGTGAGATGCTCCTTGGTCTTTGAACACCAGTGGACCGTGAGTCAGATTATCGTCTACAAATGTAAATTAGGGATTTAATCCAACGGACTATTGGGTGCTTCTTCAGCGAGGCAAGCAGCCAGATAGCCGTTTCCTCGTGCTACGCTAAACTAGCCATCAGAATAAGAACACGACCTGCCCCCTTTGACAGAGCGGGGTTCATCTCTTGCAGTTCCAGTCCTTCCACGTGGTCGCCGTCAACGCTAGCTGCGACGCGCCGAGGCCGCGCGAGAGCATTAGCTACAAACCTTCGTGCCACAGTGAGTGCAAAGAATAAAAAGGTCTGTAACGTACATGTGTCCTCTTCATGAAGCCGGCTGTTTGCGTCCCCGCAGTAAAGCTAAGCCCGCCCCCCAAGCCGGCCATCAACCTGACCTCCGTCTCCTGGAGGCCTCAGGCGACCAAGCATTTGCGACTGAGCTCCGCCCTCTACCTAACGGAACTGCAGTGGAAGCTGGAGCATCGGCCCTGGAGCGTGAGTCTCTGTCTGTGATGTCAGCGCGACCTTCCACAGAACGACCTTGGGACGCGCTACTCACTCGCGCGTCTTGTCAGGATCACCCGGATCCCAAGCAGTGCGACTGGGACTGCGACTGGATGATGCCGCTCCCGGACCAGCTGAGGGAAGCCGGGAGGTTTGAGGTACGCGTCCGAGTCAAGATCATCAAACACAAATACAGGTCGGTGTGGAGTGACTGGAGCCCCACTGCATCATGGGAGTCGCCCAGTGGAACGCCGCCAGGTAAGGATACAAAAATGCATGTTCAATAAAGTGAGCATAAGAGCACAGTGAAAGATGATGCTAGCATTAAGTTAGCATCCTGTTTGAGGAGGTTGCTAACACACCCAAACCCCGCCCCCCACTCTGGCGTCTTTCAGGTGTCTCTCGCGTGGTTTTGGCCACGTCTGCCTGCGCTTTGGCGTTCGGCTTGTTACTCATAATCTTTAAGACCGACAAAACCACCTGGTAAGCAACGCGAAAGCAAATCTCCGAGACGCAGATAGCTGAAGAGCAGGGTGATAAAAAGTCTCCCGTCCCGCCTTTAAGGGTTTATGTCGTAAAGAAACTCAGAGGACCCCCCCTCCCGAACCCGGGGAAGTCCTTCCTGCAAGACGAGGAATTCCAGGTGAGCTGAGAACCTCGTGCGTCGAGCAGCCTCATGCTAACAGCGGGATTATGCTAACACATTTGTAACGGCTCCATTTCCTCCTCCGTATTTTGAAGACTCGCTTGAGTCCTCACTTCACCAGCGAGTCCTTTCACTCGTTCCTGAGACCGGTGGAAATCGTCTCTGTGGAAGTGACCTCCGTCGTGGACGCCGTCGCCCCCGACGGGACGGACGCGGCGCTGCAAAAGAAGATCAGAAGCGAACTCGCCGACGAGCCGACGAGTTCCAGCTTCTCCAATCCCACGTATTCCCATCTTTCTCGCCCCGCTGCTCCGGTCTCCTTGCTCACGGCGGGGAACCTGGAGGCCTGTGACGCCGACACCCCTTACGGACCGGTTGGTTGTCATGGCGACGGCCAGCATGCCGAACAGGACGTGGATGAAGCGGGAGGTGAAACAGACGCCATCCTGAAGTGGTTCTCTGAAGGCAGCAACAACGGTGAGGTGAAACCACAGCTCGAGCATCCCAGGCTCCGGAGCGTGGATTCCGGGCTCGGCGGCGGCGGCGAGGGCCTGGAGGCCGATAGCGTGGAAGCGACCGAAGGCTGGGAGGACAGGAACTGCTTTCAGAAGCCGTTCAGAACCAGCGGAGGTGTCCGTAACGCCATCCGGGCTGCCCTCGGTGACCTCCCGCGCCGAGATTCTGCTATTAGCGATGCGGGTGAGGAGGAGGGCCTTGAACCCAGCAGCCCCCCGTTTCCTCCTATCGCAGGCCCGTTCAGCGCTTCAGCGAGCTCCTTCTCCTCTTTCACGCCGGTGGCGTCGGGGACGGGTTTGAGTCAGGAAGCTCTTCCTGGTCACTTCCTGGAGAGGCTCGCTCTGAAGTCAGCCGGTGGTCCAGTGGCGCCCTCTGGTGACGGATACAGGCCGGTGAGGCCGGAGCAAACGCTGCGTCCGTAGGAAACATCTCAGGGTCGATTCTTTACGGACCGATGCTCAAATGTGAATTTCATAAACGTCTTATTTACTCGTCGGTGAAACTTTAAAATGCTTCGTGGGTTCTTGTTTGAATCTGGATTATATAATCTGACCTCCTACGTTGTGATTTCTTCTTCTCTTCTTTTATTGCTGCTTCATCTGTTGTTGGATTATTTAACCGTTAACATCTTGCTATTTTTAGTGCCTCTTTGAATGTTTGAAGGGAATAAACGACCGTACTCAACCTATCCTGTCGTTTATGTTTGGAACCGTGTCAGAAATAACATTCAGACGTCTCAAAGTTTAACCCTTTAACCCCGTATTAAAAAGCATTTTGGGGAATCCCAGTTTCACCGCCGGAGGACATTTGAAGACGGACGCTGGTACCTGGCCGGGCTGGTGAGCTGAGGCACAGGATGCGGACGCCCGGACCTCTACGGCGTCTACACTCGGGTCAGCAGGCTCAGCGGCTGGATCAAGCGAGTCATCGGCGGCGGCGGCCTTCATCGTCCTCGTGTGGATTCCTTCCCAGCTGGGCAGAGCTACGAAGAGAGCGAGAAAGCCCCACAGATCATTTTAATTCAATTAAACCCTAATCCCAATCCCACTAAAACGTGAACTGGCGTTCCTGTCTGACTGACGCCGGTTTACTGGGAACACACAGTTCTGTAATCTGAGAAGTCCAAGGAGGTGAAGCTTTAACAGCTGCAGCGCTCCTCTCTCCTCTCTCCTCTCTCTCCGCTGCTCCCCGGCGCTCCTCTTCCTCTTCCTCTCTTTCCTTGCAGCGATGGATTAAGCAGCTGAAGGTTGTGTGAGTTTCTCTGCGGTTCAGATTCGCCTTGGGAGCAGTGGTTAGACTGGGAGAGAGGGAGGATGTGGGAGGAGGCCGTTCAGGGTCCAGCAGGAAACGGGGAGAGGAAAGGAGAGACAAAAGGAAAGGAGGAATGGAGGCCTGAGGAAGGAGGCGAGAGCACATTTATGTTGTGTACATTGTGTGTGGTAATGAGGGGGGTCTGCAAGGAGCGCCGACTCCTCCGGGGAGGACGCCGACTCCTCCGGGAGGACGTCGACTCCTCCGGGAGGACGCCGACTCCTCCGGGGAGGACGTCGACTCCTCCGGGGAGGACGCTGACCCCAATCAACAAAGTCCAGACATGGAAGATCCGCTCTGCAGACAGAACTGGATCCGGATCCGGGCCGGATCTGAGATACGTTCAATGGAAGTCCGGGATTAAAAGGAGAACTGGAGGAAGGTTTGATTGGATGTTTTTGTCATCAGTGGGAAAGATGAGAAGATTCCCGGCGGGAGTTCGGAGCGCTGAAGGAGGCCAGGAGGAGGGAGTCACGCCGGGCTCCTCTCAAAGCATCTCAGTTTCAAAACCACAAACGGACTCGACGGAGATGAGTGTCGACATTCCAACGACACGGGAGGAGGAGGAGGAGGAGGAGGGGGAGGCTTTGTGCCTCGACCCAAAGCCCACCATTAGGAAGACGACAGTCGAAGAGTTTCCGTTTCCTGGAGGGATTTTGCCGCGTTGGCACATTTCTGTGCCTCGTTGCTCTGGAACTACTCCGGCTGCTGCAGCTACTTTACCCCCCCCCCCCCCTCCTGGAGTCAGGCCCATTGGCAGAGGGAACCCCCCCAGATGTTAGATCCAGCTGCTGTATGTGTGGAAAGTCTTTTTTTTAGCAGGTTTGGACATCGGTGATCAATCACAGAGAATTAATCAATTATTTTATCAAAGGCTGAAACATAAAGTCAGTCTTAAACCAGAACCTGGACCGACCCGGTTTCATACAACGAGGGGGGGCTCTAAAGCTGCAGACTGGGCATTCTCAAAGCAGAGTGATGGATGTGGAGCCCTGGGGGGGGGGGGGTCACAGGAGGAAGGGTGGGGGGGCAGGGAGGACAGGGGATGATCACAGGAAAGGGGGGGGGCGCATAATGGGAATGTAAGGTTTGATGAGGGAGTCGGCTTTAAGTGTGCGTGTGTGCGCGTGTATAAAGGGAGAGAGAGGGCGGGAGCGCGTGTTCCGGGGAGAGAGAGAGGAGTTTGCTCCTCGTTGTTCTGACACCGTGTTTTTCCTCCTCCGGTGGTGAAACCCCTTCAGGTAAGAAAAGCGACGTGACGCGCGCGCGACGCGCTTTCATGTCAGAGCGTGGAACAAATGGAAGCGACGTGCACGCGGCGGTGCGTTCACGGACCCAGGTTGTTCTCCGGCCGCCAGCTCAGCAGCAGCCGGAGCTTTTTCTAACTCTGTCGTGCACGTTGGGTCACACTGGCGTGTTAATGGAGTGCACGCGCGCGCGGGCTCGCGCGTGTTTTTGCGGTTTGTCCGACTCCGATGCTGTACACGTGGCTTTTTAAACGGGTTTGCGATGCGTGTGTTGCGGGTTCGTGTTCTTTCATCACGACGCGATGTGTGGTCAGACGAATGAAGGTTGGTGACGTCACACTGCGTTATGACGTGGAAACTTA
This sequence comes from Brachionichthys hirsutus, assembly GCF_040956055.1. Taxonomy (NCBI): domain Eukaryota; kingdom Metazoa; phylum Chordata; class Actinopteri; order Lophiiformes; family Brachionichthyidae; genus Brachionichthys; species Brachionichthys hirsutus. The sequence continues at coordinate 12,178,656 of NC_090913.1, forward strand.
GCAACTACTTCAGTTATTAATATAAACATCGCATCACAAAGAGCAGCATCTGCTCCGAACACTCGTGACGTCATTTATTGATAAACGCTGACAAAGATAAAGAGATCAAACAGAGACGAATCAAACATCAAACGATATGATCTTTGATGGAGTTTGAGGCGGCCCTGGCTCCTGATTGGCTGAAGTGAAGCCATTCAGACAATCGCTGCTCCTATTTCTCCATGGAAACGAAGGATGGAGGCAGAGCCCCCCCCCCCCCCCCCCGCGCTCATGTTCCATCTTCTCCGTGGTGTTTCTCAGAGGGTTTTGAGTCACACTTTGGATTTCAGAAGCTAAAGGTAAGGAGAACTGTGCAAAGGAGAGCGATGGAGAACGGAATAGAGAGAGCTGGGACCGGGGAAACCAGCATCCAGCATCGGATCCAGGGGGTTGCCTCGGTAACTTAGATCTGAAACAGTTCAGCTCAAATTTTAAAAATAGAAAACGTAACTGGAGCTTTTTTTTTTGCTTCGGCCGGTATTTAGAAACCTCGGTTTTGGTTTGTTGCTTTAGATTCTCGTGGTGAGACTGATCTCTAAATAGAGTCGGTCTTCCCGCCACATGAAGCCGCTTCCGTTACGTTTATGAGCAGAACCCGAGCGGTTCTGTTCAGGAAGACGTGACAGAACGCTCCACCCTGACCTCAACAGAACCTTCTCGATTCCTTAAAAAACGATTTTTTAAATTACATTTTGCCTAAAACTCTTTGAACCAGTTGAACTCCGGGTTTCGGAGGCTCCGGGTGTTGGAGGCTCCGGGTTTCGGAGGCTCCGGGTTTCGGAGGCTCCGGGTGTCGGAGGCTCCGGGTTTCGGAGGCTCCTCAGGATCAGCCATCCCAGAAACACATTCCCTCACTTTACCAGAAAGTCTGGGCCGAATCAAGGAACGTGTTCTCATGTGGGCACATATGGAAAAACTTCCATGCATCTCTTTAGGTTTCCAGCCCTGCAGGAGTTATATGGATGATGACTCCCCCCCCCCCCCCCACCACCTGCGGCTCCTTTAATGAGATCGAAGGCTTACAGAAAGTTGAAGGGAACCCCCCCTCATATTGCGACATCAGCAGTTTTTGGGAGCTGCGGGAAACGCTTCCTCGTTGAGTTTTGAGCGCTCCGTCCTCGTCGCTCGTCGGCTGCATTCCATTCGGGTTTGTGAGACAGCCGTCTCTGCACATTTTTATTTTACAGTGCATTTCTTCTTTGTTGCAAGATTAGTCCCAAAACCCCAAATCCAGAAATGCAGTTGTGCACAAATCCCCCGACTCTGGAGTCGTTTTAAGGATAATGCCTCGACGCTCGGCCAACTGGCTGCAGGAACCTGGAAGGAGAAGCTGCCAAAGGAACAATCCATCCCAGAGACGTCGTCCCTGCTGCCAACGATGTTCCGCCGGAGGCCGAGCCGGAGAGTTCGCTGAAGCAGATCATGATCCGGATCGAGAGATCCAGGGTTTGCTTTAACGTCGTGGATCATCCAGACGACGTTTTCCGGAATGACTTTTAAATGAACAGTAATATGGATGTGACTCCAGATTCCGGGGGGAGGTTTCCAGGAAACTTCCTGTAACTTTTCCTTTCCGTTTCATTCACCCGCTCAGGTTGCGACAGCCATGTTGGCGCCGGGCGTGTGGCTTCTTTTGCTCCTCCCCCTGGCCTGCTGTGGCCCCTCCCCCTCCAAGCCTCTTTCCAGATACTGCCGGCGGTGCTGCGACCACATGGACCCTCCGGCGGCCCAGTATCACGTGCCCGAGGTCCGCACCGTCATCAACATGACCATCCTCAAAGGTACCGGGACCAGCCTCAGCCGGACCACTGGACGCTTTTAGTTTGGCGGGGCTTCCTGTTTATTTATCACTTCCTCAGTCGTGATTGTTACAGGATCTGAAATCCGAAGTCGGTTTAGGTTGTTTGTGTGGATTTAGAAAATATGCTTTTAGGAAGACGAGAGTGGAAAACAAGTTTAAATACTTCCCGTTTAGAGATTTATTATCACAATAAAATAACGACAGTGATTGAAGGATATCAGACACACGATGGGGCCTAAATCTAATCCCTTCATCCGTCCTCCTCCACGTTTGTTTGTGTTGTTTTCATCCGTGTTTCCTGTCTGCGTGTGCACCAAGTGGAAAAACACTAAAACTAAAAGCGTTGGAACGTTGGAGTGATCAAAAAACAACAACTTACAGATTCCGGTGACGTGTTTAGTGCTGCACGGCCTCTCAAATAAGCCACACCCATTTTGGATCTAAGCCCCACCCATTCCCGATGTATGGAAACGGATGTTTTACACTCTTTTCTGGAAGTCACTATGACTGTCCAGTTGTGTTAAGGTAATCTGATTACTTGTGTTCGGTAAGCATGCAATAAAAAATGAACTGCCTAACTTTAGCTCCCGGCGCTCCCAGGAATTCTAGGAGTTCATCTGACCAGGATTAAAGGAAACGAAGTTTTATGTTGCCTTGCATTTTATTTGAAAGACTTTGTTTGATCTCAGCGGAAACGGAAAAAAAATTACTCCAAAAAAATAAAGTCAATAAAAAAATACCCCAGAACCGCACGATCGCTCACAGCTGGAGTCGGGTTTAGGGGAACACGTGTCGAACCGCAGCCGTCCAGATCAGGCGGCGTCTGCCGAACAAGCCGGGTCTGTTCTGACCCACGATCAACCCCGGCACCAGACCAGCCTCCCGGTTCTCACACACACACACACACACACACACACACAGATACTTCCCTTTCGGGCGGCAGGAAGAGAACCCAGAACAGCTCCAGGAGAGAAGAATAAAAGCTGCAGGACAGAAATGTCTTTGAGATTGAAACCAGAGGCTTCTTTCATTGGGCCATAAAATAACCGGCGGCTAACAGAGAAACTGCAGAGTCCCTCGTTTCGGGACAGCGTTCCATGTGTGCAGAGGAGGAGGAATATCCGTCGCACACGCTCCCGGCCTCCGTGCAACCGCCTGATTAGGATTTATTGCGATCAAACCCACATCCGAACACATGAAGCTCCATCCCTGCTTTTGTCTCTTCCTGTGCAACCAGGTGATAACGGAGACAGAGGTGACAAGGGGACACCCGGCAAGCCCGGCCTAGAGGGGTCCCCTGGGCTCCGAGGACCCGCCGGGACAAAAGGCAGCAAAGGCCAGGCCGGCGCCCCGGGCGACGCCTGCAAGGTCGCCCACTCCTCGTTCTCGGTGGGACGGCGCAAGGCGCTGCACAGCGTGGACTACTACCAGGCGCTGGTGTTCGACACGGTGTTCGTCAACGTCCACGAGGTCTTCAACATGTTCAAGGGGAAGTTCTACTGCGACCTGCCGGGGGTCTACTTCTTCAACGTCAACATCCACACCTGGAACTTCAAGGAGACCTACCTCCACCTGATGCACAACGACGAGGAGCAGGTGATCCTGTACGCGCAGCCCAGCGAGCGCTCCATCATGCAGAGCCAGAGCGTCATGTTGGAGCTGGCGCTGAACGACGAGGTCTGGGTCCGGCTCTACAAGAGGGAGCGGGAGAACGCCGTCTACAGCGACGACGTGGACGTCTACATCACCTTCAACGGGTACCTGGTAGCGCCGAGCATCAAGTGAGCGCGGGAGGAGGCGGCAGAATCGCTGGCTGCTGGCTCGGGCCGTCATCGCCATGGATACTGCTTTTTGGGAACAAGACAATACAAGTTTGGTTCTTTTTAAATATTCCTTTCAGGGGAGGAGTTCTGCGTTGGTGAGACGAGTCTGCAAAAAAAATAATACTAAAATGCTAGATCACAATCAGAAAAGTGTAAAGAAGCGAAGCACAGGGTTGGGATAAAGGGTCAGCATGGCGGCGCGGCGGGTTGTGGGTTCTCCGTGGTCGTACACGGGTTCCCTCGTGAATCGCCGAGCAGCCGGAGATCGGTCTGCTCCATCGCCTCGCCGTCACCCGAGCAGGAAGAACGCTCCCGCCGCGCTGCTCCGCTCTCGGGTCACCTTTCAGGGGTTCTAGATCTGCGCCGCGGCGGTTCTCCAGCAGGAACGGAGCGCTCCCGTTCCCGTTGACAGACGGCTCGTATCTTCAACTGATGCTTCCTGTCAGACGAAGGCTTAGCTTCAAAGGGTTAACTCCATCCGACGTCCTCAGAGACACCGTCCTGCTGGTGTCCATCCACGCTGGCAGAGGCTCCACGGGTCCATCTGTTTGGGGGGGGGGGGGGGGGGCAGACCGGAGCGGCTGGAAATACTTTAAACCTCGAGTGCAGATCTGAAAGGCTCTACTGGGAAATGTGGGCGTCGGCCTAGAGTGAACTGTCAAACGATGCCGCCCATGAATGATAATGATAATTATCACTTTACCTTTTAGAAGACGCAGCGGCTCAAGGGTTTGTTTTTCTCTAATAAACTTCGTCTTGGAATTCGTCCGGCTCTTCCTCACTTTATTCCGATCAGCCGTTAAAAGCGACGCTCCGAAGCTGCAGGGCTGGGAATCCACAACGCAGGAAGTCGCTGTGGGATCATGGGAGATGTAGTCTTCAGCATGAAACCACCAAGTCACGTGCACGCTCTGCTTTCACGCTTCCTGTCATGTTGTGTTTTTTACAGTGCAGATTCTGAGCCGATGAATTGACACCCAGACATGAAGAAACAGTCTGAATTCATTGGTTCTTAACGAGAGCCAGATTCCGGGTCAGCTGTTCTCGATCCCGAGCGTGACTAACACTACATAAAGATAAATAAACTGTTGTACATTAACCGCGTTTCACAAATATCTGCACGATGCCTCCACGTCTGCAATGCACGCAATATAAATGCATTAATGCAGCCCAGACACTGGCGGCGGCGGCTGATGGCTCTGCTGAGGCAAAACCAAATGTAGACGTGAGAATGTTAAGTTAGCCAGCCGGGACGTCCCAGTGGAGCAGGACCGCCCCCCCACGGCCACGCGTCACGCTCCAGGTCCTCCTCGAGGATCCCGAGCCACCACAAGGGGGCCGGTCCTCCTCGAGGATCCCGAGCCACCGCGAGGGGGCCGATCCGTCTCTCAGGTACCGCTCCGGGTCCTCCTCGAGGATCCCGAGCCACCACGAGGGGGCCGGTCCGTCTCTCCGGTACCGCAGTCCGGATGGAGAACCACACATCCAGGCTGAAAATACCAGGCCGCCTCGCTCCAATTCATTTAGCTGCAAATTACAGTCTGACCCCACCCGGTGCACACGTACACGCACACGCACACGCACACACACACACACACACACACACGTGTTAGGGTCGCTATGGCGACCGTCTGGATGTGGCACCCAGCGCTGACTTCATTCCCACTGACCGAACCGATCACGAATCCGACTCCGAGCGGGACGGAACGGGAAACGTGAGCAGATTTAAAAACGTTAATTTAAATCAGATCAAACGAACCCACAGACAGAAAACAGATTAATAAAATACAGTCACTCCGGCCTTCATCAAACGAATGCATTTAAGATATTAGTGTAAAAAAACAACACATTAAAATATTAAATAGTCAAGAAAGCCTCCCAGAACCACGAGCGTGGGCCCAGCGTACTCTCGCGATACCCGGCGGGGTTTGATTTTAGTGCGACAAAAGAATATCCGTGCTTTAATGACGACGGGAGAACAGCAGCTCCCGGTAAAAGGCCGGTGCTCGCCGGGGCTCCTACCTTGAAGACGTGCGCGGGATCGTCAGGTGTTGCAGAACAGGTGAGCTTTAACCTCCAGGGGGCGCGTCCTCGTCCGATCCGGATCCGCTTCCTAATTGAATTCTGATTCGCAGCTGAGACAATTAGGGAAAACCCAGAAGAGCATATTAGCGCTGCAGCGCTGCCCCCGAGTGGTGGGAAGGCGTCATGACGTCATTGCGCACTTCACCAGCGAGCCCAAACCGGGCCAGAGAGACGCGCACACAGCGTAACTTTAAAATTAATTTATTATATGTCCTCGTCAAAGAACTCATTACTTTTTATTTTCACGGTTAACAGAGAACAAATTAGCTCGTCTCAATTCATCATTTAATTAAATTAGACATTTACACCCTTATTCCTGCAGAGGAGAAAAAACAGCCTTTGTTTTGAAAGGACACCCCCGCCCCCTCCGCCCCTCCTCCTCCTCCTCCTCTTCATCCCGCTTTCTGTTTTATTTGGATGAGCAGATGTAGAGGTAAAGGAACACCCGACTACACAACGATGAACACAGGTAAAGGGCTGCATCGGGAGCTGAGCTCTTCACACGCACACACACGCACACACACACACACACACTCAGTAAGCTGCGACGCACACACACAGGGACGTTAAACCTTCCAAAATAAAAGCACGAAATAAGAATAAGAGCCCAGAGACAAATTGAAGACCCAACAATGATATAAAAAAATAAACCTATGTGACCATATACAATCATCATCAGTGCATGGGGAGGGGAGGGGGGGGTTCAGGGTGTGTGTTTGTACAGTATCACCACATAGAGATGATGGACGGACGGACGGACGGACGGATGGACGACAGTGGAAGTGTGTGAGGCGTGCGAAGACGGGATGAGCGGGCCGAGGATCCACTCGGAGCAGGAAACAGCCCGTTGGAATCCTGGACTCGGTTTAGCGTGTTTTTGTACCGCGGGAACGTAGGGAACCATGTTTAGAATGAAAGGGAACGCCTACAAATAAATCAAGTGGTTAAAGTCTCAGGGAACCGATGATGTCACCAAAACAACGAAAGAGTAAACAACATGGCCACCGGCGTGGAGTCCAGGAACGGTTCCGGGGAGGTCAACGACCCGGTGGGAGCCTGTCCTCGCAGTAGACGACACTCGCCTTAAAGAGACACTAAATATCGAGCTGCCAAGTCGATTAAGTTACAAAAAAAAACAAGTTAAATAGAAAAACGGGACCGAAAGCCTTAAATAAAAAAAAAATGTTAAGGATGCAAGGAAAGACGGAAAGTTCACATGAAAGTCAAAGTGCAAAACAAAACTAGAGAAGAGGCTCGAAACGTGGACTAAATGAAGCGGTCCGACTGGATCCATCAAGTCGAGCCCCTCTGAAGCTTCAGCCGCCTCCAAGTCCTCCAGGATCAGGAAAAAGACGGGGGACGGGATGTGATTTTAAGATCCACACCCGTGGGCGTGAACGCTTGTGTGTGGGGTTGAGTGGGCGGAGCTAGTACAGCATGAGACGAAAACACAACCCAAGAAAAAAGACACTTAAAAAAAGAAAAGAAAAGGAAGCAGAGATGGACAGAAAACATTCCGACAACGATTGACAGTCTCCAACAGGAGTATTTGACCCAGGTGGGCGTCGACCTCGCCTCTGTGGGCCCACCCACTCATGTCAACGCCACCCATCTCAGACGCCGGACGGACAAACCCGAGGGACGATGGCTCCCCGGCTGGTCGGGATAGTTCTCATCGGAAAAACAACAACAGAGTTTCTCCCGTCTTGGGCGCCATCAGCAGACCGTGATTTATTCAGACCCCCCCACCCACCCACAGGCGTTTCAGCAGACGCCGTGGGAAGAGGAGCGTCCTTTTCTCTCCTCTTCATCGCCGCTTTCGTCCTCCCATGCGACTCCATTCCTTCTCTTGCTCCGACCGATGATCGCTGACCCCCCCCCCCCCCGTGACACGGACCGGGCCACACACCTGGTGGATTATACACATGGACACGTGAACGGGATGAATTCCGTCCTTCCTTTTCATTTGGCAGCACGTTCTCCCGAGGATAATGAAACCGGACGTGCGTCTGTTTCTGGAAGGAGGTCACAAAATACAACAGGAAGACGTCTGGAGGCGGAGCCTGAAACAGGAACATCCTCCTGTAAAACGTTAGTGAACCCAGACGAACAAAGAAAAGAGAAAAGGACACCATCCTTCACTTCCTGTCGGCTCTCAGCAGGTTTACCGGCACTGTGACGAAAAGGAGGACGTGGGCGTGGTGACAGAAAGATAGCTTGGCTCCTCCCCCCCCCCAAAAAAACGGGAGCAATGAGGAATATGATTTGTTTATCCAGTGGTTGCATTCATTCAACAATCTCTCCACAAATAGATAATGGATGTGATTTGGTGCTCCCTTTTTAACCCCAAAATAAAGATTAGTCAGAGATCCCTGCAATGTCAGCGCCCCCTGGTGGAGATACATCAAACCAATGAGAAATGGAGTTCATCAGTTCAGTCCCGCCCCCAAAGCTCAGCGCGTTATTTCACCTCTCCTCCTCCTGGCCGGACTCCTAACCCTCCCTGAGTCTGGACCCTCGGTTGTAAGGGTTTTCCAGGAGGTAGCGGTACCTGTCGGAGTGCTCCAGCATGTACCTGGGGGCGTACATGTGCTCTTTGGAGTCCGCAAGGGGATATTCCTGCAGCGAGCCATCGAACCAGCCTCCGGTCTTGATCAGATCGCGGATGTAGTTGAGGTCACGTTTGTCCTCGTAGTCGCCCCACCTCGGGAAGTCTCCGTTTTGGGCCGAGACCAGCTTGAAGTAGATCCCCTCGGGCGTGAAGCACCAGGAGCAGTGCCACCCGGCGAAGTGGAAGGGGCTGCCGATGGACCACTGCACCAGGATGTGGCCCGTGTCGTTCTCGTACTTACGGAACCCCGGCATGGTGTAGTATTCGCGACGGCGCAGCTTGATGCCGTCGCCGTCGTAGACGGCGCGCAGCATCCCGGCCGTGCAGCCGGATATGACCTCCAAGGAGCCGAACTGCTTCCAGAAGAATCCATACAGAGACTGGACGCAGGGAGGGAAGAGCAGAAAGCAGAATCAGAACGAGAGGCTTCTGCCGTGAGCAGAGCTTTCTGGAGATCTCTACCTTGCGCATGTGGATGGCGAAAGGTTCCGTCCAGCCGTCGAAAAGCTTGAGAAAAAGGAGGCCCTCGTGAGCCGGGATTTCGTCTGCATCATTGATGACGAAGACGTCGTCCGGCCTTCCGCCCACCACCCTGGACATGCCGTTGTGAGTCAGGAAGGTGCGCAGGTAGTCGTCGGCGATCCAGCCGTCCTGGCGGCCGCCCTCCGGGAAGTGGTCGAGGAACACGTAGAGGATCTTGTGGCGTACGTAGTCGTACGTACCGTTGAGGAGGAGCCGCAGGAAACTGGAAACGACACATGATGCATGTCTTTCAGCGGAACCTTCTATCCAGAGGTTGCTAAATCATGATTCGGCTTAGGAGATAAATCTAGGAGCTCATTAAACCCAAAACCTGGGATGTAGCTGCACCAGCGTCTATCTGACTTTCCTTTGTGAGTTTAAACTGTGATAATAAAAGACGGACTCGAGCTGGTAAACCGGTAAACCGGTGTTAGCTACCGCTAACACTAGCTCGGCTAGTGCTAAAAGACGGAGAACTCTTTCTCTGTGAACCTCTTCCCGATCTCAACCACCGTTTCACGACCGGATACGCAAAAGCCGCTCCAGGCAGACGCCGCCGCCAACAAAACCAAACTCCGCACCAACTTCCTGCCAGAAAACAAACTGCGTTCGCACAGTGCACTTCAAACGCTGGAAGCTTCCGTCTTAACAAAACGGAAACACATTCGCTTGCAAGCAGCTTTAGTTCAACAGACGATGCGAAGCTCCTTGGAGCCTCATTACGGAACGGAATGCAAAGCACGAAGTCCGAGCGTCTTACGTCAGAGGCCGTCTCTCCCCGTAGGCGGTGAAGTTGGATTCACAAACGAGGAAGAGGTCGACGGCTTGGGCCAGCTCGTGAAAGCGGACGTGCAGCAGGTCAAACTCGTGGTTGATGTTGATGGCGTTGATGACCCTTCGCGGGGTCTCTCGGGGAGTCAGCCGCTCCTTGGTGGGCAGGTTGGAGTGGTACACCATGGTGGGAACCCCACAGTAAGGGCCGTGCCACCCCGGCCGGCACACGCACTTGATCAGGCGCTTGCCGTTGCCCCTCGCCCTTGCCTTGGCCTTTGGAGCAACCGAAGGCTGCTGCTGGGCTTCCTGGAGTTTCCGCCGCCCGGCGGGCCCGGCTCGGGCGCCTTCCCCAGCGCCGTTGAGCAAAGACCCCCCAGATTTCTCGCTGTACTCCTTTGGGGCAGCCATCTCTGTCCCCTGCCTGAAACAGAGCGCTCCAGCTTTGGTTCGCACAAAGTAAGGGGTTTCGTCATCGCGCAGCCGGTGAGTGCGGGTGTGGACGTCGACCAGGATCTGTTCCGCATCGTCCGTCAACCCATCACTGTGCGCCCCCAACAGCGGGACCTCTGGTGGCTCGGGGCCAGAATGTCGGGACAGTTGGCTGGGATTCCACGTTTTCAGGACGTCTTCAGCTCCACCCTGAAAAGACAAAGAGCTTGAATCAGAACCCGTGGCACTGGAAGCCGCACGCATCTCCTCATCACGCCAGGCGTGCGTTTCGTCTTATTGAGCGTGCTCTCTATCCGTCAGAGCTATTTATAGCCGTTCTTGAAGCTACCGAAGCAGCAGACATTCGCCTCGTCCGCGTTAAACCGAATCGGTCCGTTCTTACGACCGAAGGAGAAACAAGCTTGTTCAACATCCCAGAAAGGGAAGCCGCACGGCAAACGCCGGCCTGCTCCTAAGCGAGGGGACGGTCAAGGACGCCAGCTAACCTCGTTTTGGGAATCTGGCCACTGGTTGCTCTCCGGTAACTCCCAAGGGTGAGGAGGTGCAGGCGCTTCCCTCAACCTCGTCTCCAGCCCTGCACTGCTCATGTCCCCATTGATTCCCCCGCCTCCTCCCACAGGTCCGGCTCTGCTGCCCAACTGATGGAGGATAGGTAGAGGAGGAGCCTCCTCAGGGGAGGCGGGGCTGAGCGGCGTGGCGGCCACCCCGTTCTCCTTCCAGAAGAAGCCGCTGACCATGATGAAGGACTTTACGTTGGGGTAGGGGGCGGAGAGCTCGCGCAGCAGGGACACGTAGTGGAGGGCCTTGTAGTAGTGGAGGAAGGAGATGACGCACAGGCCCACCGTGCACAGCAGGAACACCCGGTGCCGCCGCATTCTCATCCTGGAAGACAAGGAGGAGGTGAAGGACAGGAGAAACACCAGAAGACCTCACGAGACCTGCACAAGCGGACCCGGGTCCGGACTTTCTGGTTTGGAAAGTAACGACGGCGTTCCGTTCCGAAACCCCGGTTGATTGACAGCTTCATGCCGCGACGCTTCCTGTTTATGTCCCGCCTCCAGAAAGTTCCCAAACACTTAAAAGAGATCCATTCATATATTTCGGTTCAGTTTTCAACGAGACAGAGACAAAGGACAATATTTCAAACGCTCAGAAACCTCGATGAACCGAAAGGGGCCGGATTGAAGCTGATGCTTATTTGGAACCGCCCCCTTTTGTTACAACTTAATTCCTCCCCCTTCTCTTCCAGACTATGCAGCAGACGATGTTTTATGGTAATCTTCTTTGACCTCTGAAGGTCGAGGTATTACAGTAAAGAACTTCTACCCGGGCGTTGCTGCAGAGACCTTCAGCGGTCCGCTCGAGTCCACACCTAGAGCCGTTCTTTTGCCACACCCACTAAAAGGCGAGCCGCCCAACCCATTCCAGGTGGTTTCCATCCCGGAGCGTCATTCCTGCGGCGGATGAATCCGGCTCTCGCCGGCGGGTAATGACGGCGTGGGCAGATCCCTTTGAGCAAACAGCGCTCTCCCCAGGTAAGTCTTTATTTTCCAGACGCAGCGATTCTCTCCGTTCTTCCCGTCCTCCCTCTCGGATGCCTGGTGCACTTTTGCCATCAGGACTTCTGCTTGCCGTGAATTCGGCTCGTTAGCGGGGGCGTCGGCCTACACGAGGCGGCCTTTGAAAGCGACGCGTGGGGGCTAACAATGTGGTGAATGGCGAGGTCAAGGCGCCGGTCCACTTCAGTCCACTCCAATCAAGACAGAAGCCCGGGATTACACAAAGTGGGTCAACAACCTGAAAAGCTCCGGGCTGAAGGGTCGGCCGAGACGCTTCTATTGTCTGCGTGGCGACCATTGTTATAACGCAAACAGGAAGACGGAAGCAGTTGGACGCGCTTCCAATCTGGCTCTGGTCCTTACATTAGTCTGAAGTCCAGGCAGCAGGCGCTGACAAAAATCAGGCCCGGTGGAAGCAGAGACCGGCGCCTTCGCGTCTGCTATTGTTGCAGAACAGAACACAAGAATGGAGAGAAAGAACGATAGAGAGAAAGAAGTGGAGAGAGGAGAAGAAATGTCGTTCCTGAGAATTTAAAATAGCCTGAGAGAGAAATCCTGAAGCTGAGCTAAGAAAGACGAGAACCAGCAGTCCTCTCGTCTGAGGTCAAAGGTCACCCCCTAGCGATGGGGCGCGGTTCTTTGTGTCACTCTAACATTCTATCTAATAAATATATTCATCATCACCTTTCATGGATCGCTTCTGTATGTATATATGGAATATATATATATATATGTACAGCAAATATATATAAATATATTTGCTGTACATAAAACGGCAGAACTCAAAACATCACTGAGCTCTGAAAAACAAAAAAAACAATCCCGAGTGCAGCAAATATTTGTCGGTTCCGTCCTCCCACGAGGTTTCCGGGTTTCCCGTCCATATGTTCACCTCGCCCTGCTAATCAGAGCAACACACAACCGGGTCGCTCCATGCAGGAAGCAGGGAGGACGTCGTGCTTTTGTTTCCCTGCTTCAGGATGAAATCAGCAACGCTGAGATTTGGTTTCCGAGGGGAATCGCTGCCGACGGGAATCTGAGGAATCCGGCCGGGCTAAAGTCGTGCTCCTCCTGTCTGCTGACAGGAGGAGCACGACCGGACACAAGCCGGGACGCCGCCGGGCGCCTCCTGTCTGCTGACAAGACGACGGGACACAAGCCGGGACGCCGCCGGGCGCCTCCCGTGCTTTGCCTTTCGCCAATCGGCGACACCATCTTGATAACTTCCTTGTAAAACCCGGTGATGACCCGACTTGAACTTAAAATGTCCTCACGCGTGAGAAAAGTTCCGTCAAGACGAAACACGCTGCCGGCGCCGAGCGCCAGCTTGTCGGCTCATACCAGAACCACACACCTGGAATCCTGGTTCAGACCTGCGTCACGCAGCGCCCCCCCCACCCCACCCCCACTCCTGCCTGATGAAAGTTCTGCAGCAGCGTGACTGATTGGTCCCCAGTCGCTGTTGCACATGTGAGAGGGACGGCGTCCGGATTTCTGCAGCGGGTCGGGCGCCAAAGCGCGATCACAAGGCCCGTCTCTGCAGCTCACTTATCGGTTGCGGGCGCAGTTGAGGATGGCACCGTGCATGCTGGGAACTCGGAGCCGGGTCTTGGTGGCTTCGTGAACCGGCCAGCTCGTCTCGCATGTCTCGAACACGGTTACTGTCAAAACAGCCGCCGCCTCGACGTTCAGCAAGTCGACTTGAAAAGAAGAAGTTACCGGAACGAGAAGGGAAACGAAAGAAAGAATGTCTGCAAATAAAGCTCCCCAGACGCCGATGAACAACCCCAGGAAATGGAACTTCGCTTCGGGACTTCTTCCTGCCGCTTCTTCTTCTTGTCCCATTTAACGAACGACTGTCCGGTTTCTGCTCGCGTCAAACGATTCTCAGAAACACGTTCGTCAGCTTCCGGTTCGAGACGCGCAGTCGGACTTAAAGGAGTTCCGCCGACGCGCTCAGTTTGACCTTCTGACCCCACTCAAGCGTAAGACGGAAAAAGTGACGCTGTTCAAGTGATGACTCACGACTACTTCATGCCGTTGCCATGGAAGCGCACAGTCGAGGGGGGCCGATGACGTAGGACAGTTTTCTATCGCTTTATTTCTGCTGATGAAGGAGAGGCATTCCTGGTGAAGAGATGCCAGCTTCACAGTTTGGAATTTTACCGCTCCCGCTGGACGGGATGAGAACGATGGGAATTCTGACCCCTGCAGGGGTCAAGGACGGCAGAGCGTCCTGAATATTCAGCTGGACGTACTCTCAATGGACGTGATTTTGTTCTTAAGAATGATTTGAATAAATTCAAAACAATTTGCCGCAACACGAAACGTTAGACGTGCGATTCCCATCCGCGGACGAGAGGAGCCATCGTTCTCTCGGCGTCACGGCGACTGCAGCATCAGCACCGGTCAGCGCTGGAATCAGAGCCGTCTGAGACGGTGCCGGGACGGACTGATGAACCATGACTTTGCGTGCTGGAGGTTTTTTTTCTCATGGAAAATGGAGACATGAGCTCCGAGGAGAACGCTGCTGCGATCCGGAAGGCGACCACGTGGAAGGCGCTCTGTGGTGGCGCTTCTCCCCACGCCGCCCGCCCAAAGCCACGTTGCGTTTAGTTTAGTTTGGGCAGCGTTTTTCTGGATGAATGCCCGTCTTCCGTTTCGAGTCGTCTGTTTCTTCGGATTGTTGCAAACTGAACGTCTCCTGGATTTCCGTCTCCGCCTCCTGGATGCCACACTCCTCCACGAGTTCACCACATAGATTTCTTTATTTAGTGTAATTAGTGTGGAGAGGAAGACGAGGAGGAGGAAGGATATGATTCAGCAGGGTGACCGGATGACTTTTCAGCTCAACGTCTGACGGGGTGAGAAACTCATCACCACCCGTCCTAAACCTCACGTCCCCCTCTTCAGTGCGGGGGGGGGAGATAAAGACAGCCTGGAACCCCAACGGAACAACAAATTCCTGCATGAAGGAGACAATGGTGAGACGGTCCCTCCGTCAACAACGGGCCAGACGGATCATCGAGACACACAAACGGCTTCTTTCTCTTCTAATAGAACGCTGCATTATACCGCTGAAACAGTGGAGGGGGGGGGGGGGGGGGGGGGGGGAGGGGCTTCCTCCGCCTTCGTGCCTCCTCAATGAGCGTTTCAGAGCACATCATGGACGGCGAATTTGACTCAGAAATACTGTATTCCAAAATAAAAGCACCAAACCCACAAAAGATGGCTGCAAACGTGTCTCTACTTTATTACAAAATAAGATTCAGATCTCTAACCCTAACCTGAAAGACCCGATAAAATAACAGAAACTGTCCCGGGATCATTCCGGCCCACGTGCAAAACGCACACCCGACTCGCCACAATCCGTCACGCAGCACGTGCACGTCCGTACGTACCTGCAGGCACCGTGGATTACAAATAGAAGGTTCTGTTTTTAGCTGTGAAACCAATCAGAACATTCTGACGGCAGGAGGACCTGCAGGGAGGTGCTGTGCCCCCCCGCCCAGTCGGTCCAGGGAGGAGGAGGAGACAGAAATAGAGCGCAGGGGAGTAGCAGCAAAATAGAGATTATCCCCCCCCCCCCCTCTGAGATCAATCATTAAAAGGAGGAGGTCCGGCCCACACGGACATCGTTTAGGGATCCGAACCCAGAAAGTGGAGACAAGTTGAGACATCGATGTATGTAGGACGGCGTCCACAAATAAAACCCAACAAGACCATTTCTGCCGGACAGCTTCAGCTTCCACCGAGGAGGTTTCCCCAGGAGGAGGGGAGGAGGACCCCCCCCCATGCGATGATTTGAGGAGAGGTTAGCGGGGAGAAGAGGAGGAGCTTTAAATACCGTCTCTGCTGCTGTCACTTCAGGAGGACGCCGCCAACCGGGGACGTTCGGACTCGCCACCCCGGGCCTTCTGGTGTCGTTACGTGCGGCGCCAGAAGCGTGTCCCTCCCAATCGCGGGACGTCCCGGGCGATTAGATGTCTTTTATTTGCATTGACGCAGTCAGCAGGGACACGTCCACCTGTCTGCTGGCTGATTCGTGCTGCAGCGGGGATTTACGGCGCGTCCCACATCCACCGGCGGCGAAGACGGATGTAACAGCCCGTGTAACGCGCCGGGAGACGTTTTTACGACGTCCCATCAGGGGGAAGAAACGCGATACAACACGATAATGACAGGACGACAAGTCGGGGCGCCTGCAGGCAGCCCCCACCGGACGGTGGGACCCCCGGGTTACCCGGGAATCACTGAACTCTAATCGAGCAGCCAAATGGGAATCTCATCAATATTAACGTGCAAATCTGCAGCAGGAACTCACCAAACAACTCGAGCGCCGCCGCCGCCCCCCGACGGCGATGGACACGACGTCGGTTTAAGCACCGCCCGACTAACGGGGCAGGCGATGCAGCGGCGGCTCCACCTCGACTCGTCCGTGACAAACAGTACAAGTCGGGACACGTACAGCCGGAGCAGGAACCTGCCAAACCCGGGAACGCCGGGAGACACAAACCAGCGCCGGAACACGAAGACGGCCGCGTCTGCGCCAAGGCGGCAAACGGACGCCATTGCTGCACGCAGATTAGATTAACCACGAAGACAAACCTTTAACGACCGGATTTACGTTGACGCCGTTATTAGTTTAGAAGTTATTCATTTTCAGCGAAGGCGGTTTCTTCTGGATCTATAGATCCAGAGCTTTAGGAGATGCAACAGATCCGCCGGTCCACTACGGATCCCAGGCAGCAGAAACGGAACCTCCTCGGCGGAGGTCGCGAAGCCATCAGGCCCGGCTGAGTGTGACCCGAACTGAACTCCAAGCAGCTTTGCCAGCAGAACGAACCCGATCTTCCTCCTCGCCCGGACGGTCCGCGGCCATCCCCCCTCATGAGACTCCGGTGAAAGGTCGCCGGAACCCGAGAAGCCGGTTCCCAGGCCGCCGTGGACTCCCGTTCAGACACACAAAGAGCCTTTAGCATTTCACGCTACAGTAGCATTGCAGCGCAGGCCACCGGCGTGCGTTAGCGTCAGGCGGCTAGCACGTTTCACAGCGACGGGAGTCGATACGGACAATGTTGAAACCGAGAATGAAAGAACAAGACGACGGTTGATTCCAGTACAGTGCTGGTCATTATGCGTGTGTGTGTGTGTGTGTGTGTGTGAAAGAGAGAGAGCGTCGCTGGCTAGCCTCTCTGTCTCTAAGATAGTGTTGCCGTAAAACAAAGAAGTCCATTCAGCACTATTCTGGAGACAGTAGGTGTCTCCAGAATAGTGCTGAATCATACCCCCTGGTGTGTGTGTGTGTGCGCGCGCACGTGCCCCCCCACCCATTTTGAACCATCATGAAGTCAGAATTTGATGGCTTGCGTTTAACAAATGTTAGCATGCTAATTCTAGCAACCAAACTGAAGTGCAGACGTGAGCGCTAACACGGATGAATTTGAATCCTGATTGTTCGTTTCTTTAACTCCAGATTAGATCCGGTTCCCGTTCCTCCGACGACAGTCGGGCTCCATCGATGCGACTCGTTGCATCATGAAACTCTTTCACCACTTCCTGCCTTCTTGTTTTCACCATAGAAAAAACGGAACTACCGACACGGCCGCTTCAAAAACGAGAAGAAAGGCAGACGCACGGGGGGGGCTCCGCCCACAGCTGTCGAGTCACACTTGTGAAACTTGCTGCGCCGTCGTTGCATCGAACGCCTACAGCTGAAGGTCACGTCCTGCGGAGTCATC